>NC_140524.1:29192199-29339699 GCF_964339955.1 Pipistrellus hanaki | reverse complement strand
ATTGAAGGTTAATTAAATTGATCATTTAGATATTATTGAAGCATCTTTGCACACAAAGCTATGTCTAAATCATAAAGCACAAGGTCAAAGAGATGTTTAGTAGATCTATTTAGCTTATTCAATATAGATGACCCTACATATTAAAGTGGACTTTTGGTAATGTTGGTTGGTCAAATTGCCTCTTTTTGTTTTAAAAAAAATGCTTTGTATATCTGAACTGAAGGTTAAAATGGTATTTACATGGTTTATCTAAGATTAATATCTATAGACATGTCTTTCATCTTTAGTGCAAATGACATGAAATTAAAGGGATTCTTTAATGAAAACATGTTCTTTTAAAATCACTTACCATGTGCCAGAGACTTTCTAAGTGCCTTACATATATTAATCAATGATGCTCACACAGCTAGTGAGAGGCAAAGCCAGATTACATAGTAGGCAGATGCAGGATTGTTAGTCTCCATGGAAAGGAAGAGGGAGGGAGAGGGGAGAGAGGGAGAGAGAGAGAGAGAGAGAGAGAGAGAGAGAGAGAGAGAGAGAGCGAGCCTTCTCCTAATTTGTAGTTTGGAAACTTTAAAATATAAAATTTAGAAATTTCATGAAATAGTATGTACAGTCATGACTTCTTGACAATTTATTCACTTTGCCTTATACTTGAAAAGCAGTCATTTGGAATAAAAACAGAAATTTTAGTTTAAACCATTCTCCTAAAAGAGTTTTATTTACAATGATCAATTGTGAATGGCATAATGTTTTACGTATGTTAACTTTCTTATCTAAATGGATACAGTGATTCTTCTTTAATTCTAAAATGCAATGCACTCACAATTAGAAAAGTATCACTTGCAAGTGAAAATTATGGCCACATAGATAATATGGTATAAAAAAAGTAAAATGAAGGGACTCAGAAATGGACTATTATTATTTAGTCTGAAATAAAATTATTATTTTTCTTAATTTCTCTTCACCAGTTATAGTAGGCAATATAAACTGGTTGGCTGCATTTTTTCCTTCTTAGTACTTTTATACTTAAAATTTATTTTTACAAGTCAATTTCCCCTACAAAAAATGTTCCATTATTTCTAGAATAGTTTGTTCACTGGTCAACAACAACAAAAAATAATAAGGGTGGATTCTAATGTTAAAAAATAATACAACTATATAGAGCTAAGCTATTTCTATGGGAAAATATATTGGAGCAATATCTGAAAAACCTAAATAACTCTACTCATAATCTCTGCTTCCAGATTTATTTACAGGCTTCCCTCATATCATTACTATCTTAAAGTAGAAAGTTTTCTAGGGTAAAATTATCAGATTTCCTTAGACATGCTTACTAGCAAAAGACATTTTCTAGGTTGTGAATAAAGTAGTATCCTTTTTAGTTTGATATTATTATTAATTAGTATTTTTAACTACTTATGGATTAAGGTAGGAAAATTTTTGAAACCTTTTTTAAAACCTTGTATATTTTAGTGCCAACTACATATTTGCATGTTATTATGGCTTCAGATATTTCCCCATGTCTACATTTACAGAGCAAAAATAATAAAAAACAAACAAACAAGCAAACAAAACCTTTGACATCCTGGGAAATAGGGCACATTTTTATAAAGACTTACATGTCATTCTTGATGATAAAAATATCCTTTGGGTATAATTTTTTAAAGGTCTGAAATGTGTGAGGTAGCAACAAAATTTTAGAGATGCATATGCAGAAATAGAGACTATAAAAATTAGTTGTTATACTCATAGCTGATGACAAATGATCCAATTAAATAATGTTCCCTAAATTAAAACAGTCATTTGATAATAAATCATCACTTTTGTCTATCAAAAGGACAAGGAACACATATACTACTTAACTATTAGAATGGGAAAGTAAGGGTTTCAGCAAAAAGCAGTGATAAAAATGAACAAATCTATTAAAAACAAATATTTTATCACTCTGGAAATTGACCAAATACATACAACAAAGTGAAAATGGTTTGTTCAAGAAAAACAACTAAACCCTAATAAAGACAATGGGAATGTGTGGCAATTTAACCAGGGGCTGCTCTAATTTCCAGGCTCTAGCTCCATGTTTTGACAACTCTACCATTGCAAAGTAGGCCACCAGGACTTGGTAGTCTCATGCTCAGAACATGAAGCCTGGATGAACATGAAGCCTTGTACGCACAGAAAGTACTGACTTTACAATGACTGACTGAAATTGGGATGTGTACACCAATCTGCACTCAGATACATTAGCGAGGTTGTTGAAAACTTATTCACTGAAGGAGGTTAAGCACAAACTTCGATCAATTGTTGCTTTACCACTAAATTATGCTGACTCAGAGGTAATCTCCATGAAAGTAATATTGAAAATAAAATAAAATTTAAAAATAGAGCAGTGACATCAATGGCCACAGAGTACATGGAATACAGATTATGCAGAATTAGTCTAATCAAGACTCCAAACAAACAAAAACAAAACAAAACAATACAAACAAAACTACATAGAAACAACAACAAAATTCATTGAAGGAATCCCAATCTATAGACACTATGCTAAATTCTCTAAATGATCAGTTTACAACAACTACAAATTACATGACATGTAAAACAGTAGGAAAATATAAGGGGGCAGTCAAGAGAAACTGTATCTGCTGTTGTCCAGATGTTGGACTTAACAGAAAAATACTTCAAAGCATCTAATATAAATGTGTTTGAAGAATAAAGCAAACTGCTTCAAAAATTAAAGGAACATGTGTTGATGATGACTCAAAGAATATTAAATTAGAGACAATTATTTTTTAAAGAATTACAAATGTAAATTTATAGTTGAATAATACAACAAAAATAAGAAATTTGCTAGAAGGGCTGGATAGCATATTTGAGCTGATGGTGGAAGAAATCAGTGGACTGACGATAAGACAATAAAGATTATCCAATATGAAGAATAGAAAAAGAGATAAAAAGATAAACAGAGCCTCAGAGACTTGGGAAACACAAATCATACCATCATATGAATAACTAGGGGCCCAGTGCACAAATTTGTGCACTTGAAAGGATATGTGGCTGTGATGCTGCAGTGGGCATAGGGGCGGATCTTGGTCCATCCTCTATGCCCCTGCCCAAGAAGCCCTGAGAGGTGATCAAGGCCTTATACCCGCACCTACTGATGGTGTTGAACAATCAGAGCTGGAACAAGGTGCTGGCAGCTGGCATAAGTGGCGGCTCTGGCATCGGCAGCAGGTATGAGTGGGGTGGGATGGTGGGACATGGGAACAAAGAATTTTCAGTAACTACCAGAGGCTCGCCTTGATGACAGTGACTGACACCCCAACTTAGTCTGGTGCCCCTGCTTACCAGCTCCATCATTCTGCCACAGCCAACACCTACCATGTTCTACGCTCTGACACCTGCTACTAACACCCACCATGTTCCATGAGCACCCCATATGTCAGTGCATGTCATAGCGAGCAGTTGTTCAGTTGTTCCACCATTTGGTCTAGTTGCATATTAGGGTTTTATATATATATAAATATAGATGGTATTCTTAGGATAAGAAGAATGACATGGAGGGGCAGAAAGAGTATTTGAAGGAATAATGAGCAAAACATTTCCAAATTTGAAGAAAAATACTAATTTATACATCCAAGAAACTCAATTGAATAAAATAGGAGAAATATAAATAGACCCATGCTTAGAGACATGTAGACAAGGAGCTGAAAGAGAAAGATGCCTGGAGATATATAGACAAGGGGTTGAAATAAAAAGACACAGAGAAACAAGCCAGCAAGAGAATATCAACTTATCAAATATGATTGAACCAAAATAAGATTAACAGCTTACTTATAATCAAGAACAATAGAGTTCAGGAGGCAGTAGACTGGCATTCTTGATGTGTGGGAAGAAGAAAAAAGCCTTCTAAATATTCTATATCCAACAAAATTTTCTTTCAAAAATGATGATGCAAAAAACATTTCTATGTATAAAAAGATTGAAACAATTTGTACCTATTAGATCTGCCTCGCAAAAAATACTGAAAGTCCTGTAGGATAAAAAGAAACATCACACACACACACACACACACACACACACACACACACACACACAATACAGAGCATTGGTAAAGGTAAATATGTACATATAATATAGTACAAATGCATTACTTTTCCTTCATAATTATTTTTAAAACCAATGGCATGATGCAATAATTATATAACGGTATTATTACTTTAATAATATATAAAGGTATATAAGAAAGTAATAACACAAAAGAATGGGCTGAGACTAGAACTATATTGTATCAAATTATATATACTTTTTGAAATTACATTAGCAGATTGTAATAAGTAAAAATGAATATGTAAGTTGCTATGTCCTAAATTGTGCACTTCAAAATTCATATGTTGAAGACTTAACCCCCAATTTTACTATATTTGGTGTTTAAGCCTTTAGAAAGTAATTGAGGTTAAATGAGATAATAAGAGTAGTGTCCTAAACTGATAGAATTGGTGATCTTTAAAAAAGTGGAAAGCCTGGGCTGGCATAGCTCAGTGGTTGAGTATTGACCTATAAACCAGGAGGTCATGCTGCTCCCCCTGCCTCAGTGCCAGGCCAGGGGATCTCAGGTCACAACCCCACCAGGCGGGGCTTGACAAGGGACCTCAGACCATGCTCCCCACCCAGTGGGGCTTAAGGGGGGACCTCAAGGTGCACCCCCAGTACTGGGTTGGAGAAACTCAGGCCATGCCCCCTACCCAGTGGGACTTGATGGAGGACCTGAGGCTTCTCCACCCTCCCAGTGCTGGGCTGGGGGACCTGAAGTTGCACCCCCCCCACCTGGTGGGGCTTGACGGGGGACCTCAGGCCATGTCCCCCACCCAGCAGGGCTTAACAGGAGATCTCAGACAGTGTCCCCCACTTGGCGGGGCTTGATGGAGAATTTCAAGGCGTGCCCTCCCCCCATCCCCTCGGTCTGGTCTGAGGACCTCAGGCCAAGCCCCTAGTCCTTGTGCTGGGCAAGGGACCTGAGGCTATGCCCCTGCCCAGCAGGGCTTGACAAGGGTGGGACTGACCAGATCTGGGTCTCACCGAATTTGAGGTGCATGTGGGTGGGTGGGGACTTCACTCTGGATCCCATGGTGTGCCCCAGACTCTGACAGGAGGGAGGTTTTCATATAAATTTTACTATTTTTCTTTCATCTCTGACACTTCTATTATAGAGAAAGGGAAAATAGCAATACTAAATTATTTCCTCTAATTAATCCCCTTTTAATGTGCACGAATGTTAAAAGAGGAAAGGAAAGATCTCTCTATCTCCATGGTGTACACAGTGAATAAAGGCCATGGATATACACTGAGAAAGTGGCTCTGCAAGCCAGGAAGAGAGCTCTCACCAGAACCCAAGCACACAGGCATTCTGATTTCAGACTTTCAGCCTCCAGAACTATGAGAAAATAAAGTTTTGTTGTTTAAGCCCACCAGTGTATGATATTTTATTATAACAACCTAAGCCAACTAAGACCTACACCCTATAGTAATCATTAAGAAAATAACTGAAAAACCAGGAAAAGCAAAATGTAACAAATTAAATTGAATTTAAAGTGGCACAGCAAAAATATCTATGCAACAAAAAATAAGTTGGTGATAAAAGTATATAGGATTGAAAATTTTGAGATATATAGAAAAAAAGGAAGATACAAACACAAGTTCTCAATAAAGTTCTATCAAGCTGAATCCACAGAACTTTAAAAATGTATTAGATAGAATAAGCAGTTATCCCCAAAATGTGAGGTTATTTTAACCTAAAAAAATCAGTTAATATAATACAAAGTGACATAATTATTTCAGGAAAGTGAAAAAAATCATTTTACTAAATCTTACACTAATTTGTAATAAAAACCTTCAAATAACCACTAAAAAGGAAAATTCGATCATCCCAATAAATGGCATCTATCAAAAACTTACAACCAACATCATGCTTAATGGTGAAAGACATTGTACACTATCTAAGATTGGAAAGAAAACAAAGATGTCTGCTTTTGCAACTTCTATTCAGCATTATAATTGTGATATCTGGCCGTGCAGTAAGGAAAAGAGAGAAAGGAAGTAATAAAAGGCACACAAATTGGAAATAAAAAGCAAAAAAGTGTTGGATGTAATTTGGGAAACTGGACCCCTTGCTTATTGCTGGTGGGAATGTAAAATACAACTGTTCTATAATATACTTTGGCAGTTTATTTAAAAGAGAAACAAAATTTTGGTATGACTCAGAAATTCTACTATGAGAAATCTACGGAAGAGATATTAAATATATTCCCACACAAAGACTTATATGTATAATAATGTTTATGAAAGCATATTTTATCAGAGCCAAACAGTGGAAACCATCCACATGTCCTATATTTATTTATCACCAACTTATTTTTTGTTGTTGTTGTATAGATATTTCTGCTATTCCACTTTAATTTCAATTTCATTTGCTAATTTTTGCCTTTACCATTTTTCTCAGTTATCTTCTTAATGTTTAGTATAGAGTGTAGGTCTTAGTTGGCTCAGGCTGATGACAAGATAAATAAAATGTAGTTGTAGTGGGTTAAATTGTGTCCTACAGAAACTATTTTTAAGTCTTAATCTCTGGTATCTGTAAATGTGAACTTATTTGAAAAATAAAATCCTTGCAAAGGTAATAAAGTTGAAATGAATCATACTAGATTAGGGAGAGTCCTAAATCTAATCAGAAAAGGAAAGAACACAGACACAAAGAAGGCTATGTGAAGACAGAGGTAAAGATTGGAGTTATGCTGCCATGAGCCACGGATTGCCTGAAGCCACCAGAAGCTGGAAGAGGTGGGGGAAGTGTCTTCGCTGGAGCCTCAGAGGGAGCATTATCCATCACCTTAATTTTGAACTTCTACTAGTCTCCATAACTGTGAAAGAACAAATTTCTGTCATTTTAAGCAAAGTCTGTAGTAATTTGTTATGGTGGCCTTCGAAAACTAATCCAATTATACTATTTATCCATATAATTTCCTGAACACTTTTCAAGAATGAACTGCTTTCTATAACATGGATGAACCTTAAAAACAGTAAACTATGTTTAAGAAGCCAGATCTAAAGACTAGATATGCAGAATCTATTTAAATGTAATATCTGAAAAAAATAAAATCTATAGAGATGAAAAATTGATTAATGATTGTCTAGGAATGGGCACCAGGATTGGCAGCAATGGGTTTGACTGATCTTGTGTGTGCTGATGAAAATGTTCTAAACTAGATTGTTTTCACATTTTTGTAAAGTTACTAAAATTCATTGAATTGTACACTTAAAATGGGTGAATTTTTAGTATATAAATTATGCCTCAACAATTATGTTTAAAAAATATTATTCCTAGCCACTGCCAGTTTATTTGTATTCCTCTGATGAACCTTTCTGATCTATATAACAGGCATACTTTTAACTATCTCATACCGACACACAGTTTTTGTAAGGACACATAAACATGTCAAAACTGTAATAGCATCAAGTGCTATGCATCAATATTATTATTGATTTTTAAAAAAGATTTAAAAAAAATTCATCCCAGAAACATGTGACATGTTAATGTGATCTCCCCATAGGGATTAATACTGTAAATAATTTCTAAAAGGAGATATAAGTGGGAAGATGAAATCAAACCCAAACAACAAACATGTGACTATTTGTTAACCCAGGAAAAGATATAAGCAAAAACTCAATATAATGGAGTAATTCAGATGAGGGGATGTCTGTTAAAGCAAAAAGTCTGTTATATAATAAAGTAAGTTTTCTGAATGCATATGTTAAAAAAATTGACAAATTAGTTAGCATGTTTTTAGTTATGTAGTCATAATTGTGTAATTAAAATTATGTATGTATGAAAAGTTTAATTTTACAGAAAAGTTTTCTAGATATATCACTGTAATTTTAGTTATACTGAATAGGTCTAGGAGATACATGCATTTACCAGTCACTGTGAGTAAACAAATGCACAGGGCTTGGGGGTGGCTTAGCACAGTCAAAACATTAGGGCTTATGTTAAAACTGCTGCAGAAAGTCATGTGCCAACAGAACCAATTACCACCTTTGATTCAGTGTGATCATGTGCTAATCATTCACTGAACATTGTATACAAGCAATGACTCTTGGATTTAAATATATAGACAATGGTTGTAAATATGTAATATTTATTTATTTTCTGCAAAATTATTATAGTGCTTTCCCCAACATAAGCCTATTCGCTAAATTAAAAAGAAAGTGAATTAATAACAAAAATAACTGTTAATTTAATTATAAGCAAATTTTGGTTAAAAGCATTTAAAAATTAACAGGGTATTAATATTCACATGTGACATACAGACAGGAAGTTTTGTCCATTATATCTGAAGTCCATTAAATTGAAGACCGAAAAGTCTAGGGTTTACTGTACTGTGCTACCAATTCAGAGAACTCACTATATGATCATAATTATACTCAAGGCATGAGGGAATTGATAGTTCTCATTAAAATAGAAGTTCAGGCAGTGGTATTACAGAGACTAATGAATAGTAAAACCACAATGGCAACATCAGTAGCTAATGAATGTTAAAACACTACAATATCTCTTGGATATATATAGTAATAGATTGAAATACTCAAAAACTCTGTGGCCGGAAAAAAATCAAAAAAGGAAAGAAGCAAAAAAGTAGCATTTATTGAGCACTTATTATGTACCAGACTCTTTCATAGACATTTACTCCTTGCATTTCCCTTGCAAGCTTGGTATTATTACCCCTATTTGAGAGCTGAAGAAACTAGGTTTGCAGATGGAGGAACTTGCCAAGATAAAATAGATACTAGGATTTGAACTCAGTTTACTTTTAATGTGTAACATGTTTTTCTCTATTGATTAAGGTATTTACATATGTGTCCTTCCCAGTGCCCCCTACCCACCCAATCATGCCCTCACCCTCACCCCCTGTTGTCTGTGAACCCAGAACCCAGTTTTGTCTGAATCCACCCACTATACTCTTGACATGTTTGTTTGAAAAACTAAATTTATTGAGGCAGGAGAATGAGATAAAAATTCCGATGCCCAATTTGCATCAGGATTTTCTGATTCCAACACGCAACAGGGTTGAAAATTAGACTACCAGAAGAGAGATGGAATTATCCAGGGGGAATATTGTAAGCCTGGGAATCAGGACACTATGCTTCAGTTTGCTTTCACTGCACCTAATTTTCCCTGTGTCATCTGGCAAGTCACCCAGTCATGTTGCCATGGAGATTACTAATTAAGGGGTGAGGCAGGAAATAAAAATTAAATATGTAACTGTTAGAGTATGCTAGAAGGCTTTAAGTGCATGGGGGAAATAGAGCAGGGTTAAGGGATTCAAAGTGCCGAATTACAATATGGCAGGATGAGAGGAATACAGCTCACAGAGATCTCATTGAGAAGGTGAATGTGTATAAAAGTGTTGGGAAAGTATAAAGCATAACATATGAATGTAGGATGGTGTTATAGGATGGTTCTAGATTCTTGATTCAAAAGGGACAATGAAAGCTATGTGCTTATGTCTGTATAAGTGAATAAGTATTTTCACTGACACCTACAGGGTGGGCAAAAAAAATTTTACATTTGTGAATACACAAAACACAGAGTTTAATCTTGTATTATATTTATTTACTATTTATTATTTTCCATATGAATAACTGTAAACCTACTTTTGCCCAACTCTGTATCAGCTTTTATGGAAGATGTTATTTAAATTATAACTTCACAATGTCAAACAATCAATTTTACTTTTTTTTTCTGGTATCATGTCTTTTTAAAAAAAATATTTTATTGATTTTTTACAAAGAGGAAGAGAGAGGGATAGACAGTTAGAAACATCGATGAGAGAGAAACATCGATGAGCTGCCTCTTGCACACCCCCTACTGAGGATGTGCCCACAACCAAGGTACATGCCCCTGACCGGAATCGAACCCAGGACCTTTCAGTCCGCAGGCCGATGCTCTATCCATTGAGCCAAACCAGTTTCGGCCAATTTTACTTTTTAAAAGCACTCTGTTGACCAATTTTTGCCAGTTGTTTGAACCAGACATGATTAATGCTATTATAATGCCATACAATGCCTCCATAGTCCAAACTATTAATCAATTTGGTCTATCAGTCTCAAGTTAAGTGAAGGCAAAAATTGGATAAAGCAGTAATCTGATTATATTTTAAAATGGGCAAATTCAGTATCTCTATATAGCTATGACCATATATATTCTGCTAAAACTTATAATACACTCAGCACTATTTTCTGGCCTTAAAGACTCTGAACATGTCCATAAGCCATTGCACTCAAATAACACTGTGCTATAATACCAATGTGCCAGCTAGCAATGTTGTCGATGGATTTTTTCTATTCAATAGTCTCCTTTGTGTGCTACTCCAACTTTCTGTATTTTAATAGAATCCATCCATTTCTGTATACCTTCTGTATAATTATGATCATATTGTGAGTTTTCTGAATGGATATCACACAGCATTTGTTGTCATGTGCTTAAAAGCAAAAAAGTGCCTTTTTTTTTTTTTTTTTTAAATTGCCTTGTTCAGTTTTCAGAATGCTAGCTTTTATCCATTTGTCTCCTTCATGTAAACCTTATGTTACTTACATTAGCCATCTGGGTTCCCTGGTGTTCCCAGTCTACTCAGTGACCTTCAGAGAGATCAAAAAGCCATGTTTATACAGTTGAAACTGGACACAGGTTTAGCTACATATGGATATTCAGAGTGGCATTTAAGGATGGCTGTCTGACTTCACAAAGGAAGTAATCCTGACGCTGGAGAGCCATCTGTTACTCCTAAGCTCTAAGCTTTTTTTTTTTTTTTCCATATTGTTTTTCTTATCTGAAATTTCTTGCCACTTGCTAAGCTCTAGCCACTTGCTCTTCCTCAAACACATCAAATGTGCACCAGGCTCAAATTTTTACATTTACTGTTCCCCATGCCTAGGACACTTTCTCCCAAGCTCCCCACATGGCAGACTCTCTCCCTTCAGTTAATTTTAACCTCGTCAAAGAGACACTCATGCACATCTTATGGAAAA
The DNA here is from genome assembly GCF_964339955.1 of Pipistrellus hanaki. Classification (NCBI taxonomy): domain Eukaryota; kingdom Metazoa; phylum Chordata; class Mammalia; order Chiroptera; family Vespertilionidae; genus Pipistrellus; species Pipistrellus hanaki. The sequence goes on along the minus strand of NC_140524.1, from coordinate 29,328,614 downwards.
TATTTCTATCCCCACGCTTTATCTCTATTCCTTATTCTACCTGGCCATATTCTACCAAAGCTGAAATACTGAGAATTATATGCTAAATTATCTAATAGGCAGCTATACTAAGGGCATCAGCAAAGCAGACTCACCAAAACATCTTTTTAAAAAGAATTTGATATCATCAATTTAGTTATCATGGGACTTATTTTAAATTCCATATTGGGAGTGGGAATAGGGGACAATTTTATCTTTAGTGTGTTGAAAATCTAAAGGTCTTACTCCTACCCTAGAACTATGTTACCATTTTTGACAAACTATATTCTATGCTACATCTTATTTAGTCATTTCAAAAATGAGCATATGCTGAGTTCTTTACCTTATAAAAGGAGGGTCATCGAAGTAAAAAAGAAAATATACTCCCTCACACTTCCTTATTTTATTTTTTAATAAATGGCACCCTATTTTTATTGATTTCAGAGAAGAAAGAAGAGGGAGAGATAGAAATATCAATGATGAGGAAGAATCATCTATCAGCTGCCTCCTGCATGCCCCCCACTAGGGAAAGAGCCCACAACCCAGGGCAAGTGCCCTGACCAGGAATTGAACCATGACCTCCTGGTTTACAGGTTGATGCTTAACCAGTGAGCTACACCGGCTGGACTCACTTCCTGATGTTAAAGGCAACATATTCAGGATCTTATTTTATATTTTAAAATTATGGTGGTAACCACAGATGGTTATTATGTTTTAGCTAGCCTTATTCTAGATTAGTTTTGAAGGTGACTCCCCTAATAGAGCATAAGATGGAAGTTTAGTTAAAAAACCTTTATCACTGTCTCTGTTAAAGGCACTTGTGTGCCCTATGATTCCAGAGGTGGCTCTTTTTTTTTTTTTTTTTTAGTTTTATTTATTTATTTATTTATTTATTTATTAATATATTTTATTGATTTTTTTTGCCCCCCTCTCTCCCTCCCACACATCCCCTCCCTCCCCAGAGTTTTGTGTCCATTGGTTGTACTTATATGCATGTATAAAAGTCCTTCCGTTGATCTATTATCTCCCCCAGATCTTCCTCCCCTCCCCGCTGAAATTTGACAGTCTACTTGTTGATATACTGTCTCTATATCTATCTTTTGGTTCAGCAGTTTATAATGTTCTTTATTATCCACAAATGAGTGAGGTCATGTGGTGTTTCTCTTTCATTGATTGGCTTATTTCACTCAGCATGATGTTCTCCAATTCCATCCAGGTTGCTGCAAATGATGCGAATTCCTTCTTTTTTATGGCAGCATAGTATTCCATTGTGTAGATGTACCATAGTTTTTGGATCCTATCATCTGCTGACGGGCACCTGGGCTGTTTCCAAATTCTGGCTATTGTAGATTGTGCTGCTATGAACATAAGGGTGCATATATCCTTTCTGATTGGTGTTTCTAGTTTCTTGGGATATATTCCTAGAAGTGGGATTACTGGGTCAAATGGGAGTTCCATTTTCAGTTTTTTGAGGAAACTCCACACTGTTCTCCACAGTGGTTGCACCAGTCTGCACTCCCACCAGCAGTGCACGAGGGTTCCTTTTTCTCCGCAACCTCGCCAACACTTGTTGTTTGTTGATTTGTTGATGTTGGCCATTCTGACAGGTGTGAGATGTTGTTTTGATTTGCATCTCTCGGATAATTAGTGACTTTGAGCATGTTTTCATGTGCCCTTTGGCCTTCCTTCTGTCTTCTTTTGAAAATGTTCTATTTAGGTCCATTGCCCATTTTTTAATTGGATTATTCATCTTCCTTTTATTTAGTTGTATAAGCTGTTTGTAGATGATGGAGATTAAACCTTTATCAGTGGTATCATTTGCAAATACGTTCTCCCACACAGTGGGCTTTCTTGCTGTTTTGTTGATGGTTTTTTTTTTTTTTGCTGTAAAAAAGCTTTTTATTTTGATATAGTCCCATTTGTTTATTTTCTCTTTAGCTTCCATTGCCCTAGGAGTAGTATCAGCGAAGAAGTTCTTTTGGCATACTTCTGAGATTTTGCTGCCTGTGGATGCTTCTAGTATTTTTATGGTTTCCCGTCTGATGTTTAAGTCCTGTATCCATTTTGAGTTTATTTTTGTGAATGGTGTAAGTTGGTGATCTAGTTTCATTCTTTTGCATGTGTCTGTCCAATTTTCCCAACACCATTTATTGAAGAGACTGTCTTGACTCCATTTTATATTTGTGCCTCCTTTGTCAAATATTAATTGAGCATAGTGATTTGGGTTGATATCTGGGTTCTCAATTCAATTCCATTGATCTATATGTCTGTTTTTGTGCCAGTACCAGGCTGTTTTGAGAACAGTGGCTTTGTAATATAGTTTGAAGTCTGGTATTGAGATCCCTCCTACTTTACTCTTCTTTCTCAGGATTGCTGTGGCTATTCGGGGTCTTTTATTGTTCCAAATGAACTTTTGGGGAATTCTTTCTAGGTCGGTGAAATATGTCGTTGGTATTTTAATGGGGAGTGCATTGAACCTATAGATTGCTTTAGGAAGTATGGACATTTTGATGATGTTGATTCTACCAATCCATGAACATGGTATGTTCTTCCATCTCCTTACATCTTCCTCTATCTCTTTTTTCAGTGTAGTGTAGTTTTCCGCATATAGGTCCTTTACTTCCTTAGTTAAATTTATTCCTAGGTATCTTAATTTTTTTGGTGCGGTGGTAAATGGAATTGCTTTTTTAGTCTCTGTTTCTGCAGTTTCACTGTTGGTGTATAGAAATGCCATGGATTTCTTGGCATTAATTTTGTATCCTGCTACATTGCCAAATTCATTTATTAAGTCAATTAGTTTTTTAATGGAGTCTTTTGGGTTTTTTATGTACAATATCATGTCATCTGCAAATAAGGATAACTTTACTTCTTCTTTTCCAATTTGGATGCCTTTTATTTCCTCCTCTTGTCTAATTGCAATGGCTAGTACTTCCAGTACTATGTCAAACAGGAGTGGTGAGAGTGGGCATCCCTGTCTTGTTCCTGTTCTTAGAGGGAATGGTTTTAGTTTTTGCCCATTGAGTATAATGTTGGCTGTGGGTTTATCATATATCGCTTTCATTATGTTGAGGTATGATCCTTGTACTCCCACCTTGTTAAGAGTTTTTATCAGAAAAGGGTGTTGGATTTTATCGAATGCTTTTTCTGCATCAATTGATATGACTATATGATTTTTATCTTTCAATTTGTTTATGTGATGTATCACGTTTATTGATTTGCGGATATTGTACCAACCTTGCATTCCTGGAATAAATCCTACTTGGTCATGGTGTATGATCTTTGTGATGATCTTCTGGAGTCGATTTGCTAGAATTTTGTTGAGGATTTTGGCATCTATGTTCATGAGGGATATTGGCCTGTAATTCTCTTTCATTGAGTTGTCTTTATCTGGTTTTGGTATTAGGGTGATGCTGGCTTCATAGAAGGAGTTTGGAAGTGTTCCTTCCTCTTGGATTTTTTGGAATAGTCTGAGGAGGATAGTTTTTAGTTCTTCCTTGAATGTTTGGTAAAACTCTCCTGTGAAGCCATCTGGCCCTGGGCTTTTGTTTGCTGGAAGCTTTTTGATGACTGTTTCAATTTCTTCCCGAGTCACTGGTTTATTGAGATTTTTAGATTCTTCCTGATTGAGTTTTGGAAGTTTGTATTTTTCTAGGAATATGTCCATTTCCTCTAGGTTGTTCAGTTTGTTGGAGTAGAGTTGTTCATAGTATTTTGTAACAATCCGTTGTATTTCGGTGGGGTCTGTTGTTATTTCACCTATTTCATTTCTGATTTTGTTTATTTGGGTCCTCTCTCTTTGTTTCTTGGTTAGTCTGGCTAGAGGTCCATCTATCTTGTTTATCCTTTCAAAGAACCAGCTCTTGGTTTTGTTTATCTTATGTATTGTTTCTTTGGTCTCTATGTCGTTTATCTGTGCTCTGATTTTTGTTATTTCCTTCCTTCTGCTTACACTGGGCTTTCCTTGTTGCTCTTTTTCTAACTCTTTGAGTTGTAGAATTAGATCATTTGTTACCCTTTTTTCTAGTTTTTTGCAATAAGCTTGTAAAGATATGAACTTCCCTCTCAAAACTACTTTTGCTGTGTCCCATAGATTTTGGATTGTTGTGTTTTCATTGTCATTTGTTTCCAGGATGTTTTTAATTTCTTCCTTGATTTCTCTGGTAACCCAGTCCTTGTTTAATAGCATGCTGTTTAGTCTCCATGTGTTTGATTTCTTTGGATTATTTTTATTGTAGTTAATTTCCAGTTTTATGCCATTATGGTCTGAGAAGATACTTGATATGATTTCTATCTTCTTGAATTTGAAGAGACTTTGCCTATGTCCCAAAATGTGGTCTATCTTTGAGAATGTCCCATGTGCATTTGAGAAGAATGTATATTCTGTGGCTTTGGGGTGGAATGTTCTAAAGATGTCAATTAATTCCATCTGGTCTAGTGAGTCATTTAGGATTGATATTTCTTTGCTGAGTTTTTGTTTAGATGATTTGTCAAAGGGTGACAGTGGGGTATTAAAATCTCCTACTATGATTGTATTGCTATTAATCTCTCCCTTAATGTCCTCCAGCAGTTTTTTTTTTTTTTTTATGTATTTGGGTGCTCCCGTATTGGGTGCATATATTAGGTCTAGTAATAATTAATGTCGTTTTCTAATATTTTTTTTTAAAAAAAATCGAATTTATTTAAACAATACAACAAAATTTAATCAACAATATAGTTGCCGTTGTTTTCTACTACTTGTGCCCAACGCTCAGGAAGCATTTTAATCCCTCTGTTGTAAAATTCTTGTGATTTTGATGCAAAAAATTCGGTCAATGCATTTTTGAGGCATTCTTCATTATTAAATTTTTTTCCAAGAAGAAACTTTTGCAAAGAACGAAACAAATGGTAATCGGAAGGGGCAATATCAGGAGAATATGCAGGTTGAACTTCCCATTCCAACTGGCATAGTTTTTCAGCAGTGATTCTTGCAGTATGCGGTCGGGCATTATCGTGGTGAAGAATTACGCCCTTCCGATTAATCAGCGCGGGTTCTTTTTCTCTTAAAGCTTGGGCTAACCTTTCCAATTGGGCACTATACACTGCACTTGTAATGGTTTGGTTAGATGGTAAAAGTTCATAATGAAGAATTCCTTTAAAATTCCACCAAACACACAACATCACTTTTTTCGCATGCAAGTCAGGTTTTGGCTTGGGCTGCGGAGCCTCATTTTTATCCAACCATTGAGGCCGCCTTTTCAAATTAACATACAGCACCCATTGTTCATCTCCGGTAACAATTTGCTCTAAAAACGGCAAACGGTTTTGATGAGAGAGGAGCGAACTGCAAATTGTGACTCTTTGATTACGGTTGTTGTCGGTCAACTCATGAGGAACCCATTTTCCAAACTTTTGGACTTTGCCAAGTGCACGCAATTGATTGGAAATTGTTTTTTGTGAACAATTTAAAGTAGTCGCAAGCTCTTGTTGGGTAATTTGAGGATTTTGCACCAAAAGAGCTTGAAGAGCTTCTTGATCAAAATTGGACACACAGCCTCGACCACTCTTGTCATCTAACGAAAAATTTCCCTCGCGAAATTTCTCAAACCAACGCTGGCATTTTCTGGCGCTAACTGCATCTTGACAAAGAGCACTACAGATGTTTTTTTGCAGACTCACTTGCTTTTCTTCCTAATTGGAACTCGTAAAGCATGCAGTGCCGAATATGCTCTTCATCTGCCATCTTCTTAGCCCTAGTTCTGCAACAAAAACCAAACCAAACACAAACTTTTTCAAGCAAAACTTGTTAATTGCACTTCACACGTTCTGTAGATACCACGCTTTTGAAGGTATGTCAATATAAGTCAACGCCAGGCAAGATTTGAAACGAATGTTTAAAAACGACATTAATTATTACTAGACCCGATATATTTACCAGGGTTATTTCTTCTTGTTTGATTGCTCCCTTTAGTATTATGAAGTGGCCTTCATTATCTCTTGTTATGTCCTTCACTCTGAGATCTAATTTGTCAGATATAAGTATTGCTACCCCAGCTTTCTTTTCATTTCCATTTGCCTGGAAAACCTTTTTCCATCCCTTCACCCTCAGTCTGTGTGCATCTTTTTTTCTGAGGTGGGTTTCTTGTAGACAACAGATGTATGGGTCTTGTTTTCTTATCCAATCTGTCACCCTATGTCTTTTGATTGGAGCATTTAAACCATTTACATTTAATGTTATTAATGATAGGTACGCATTTGATGCCATTTTTATTCTATACCCCTGTGTTCCTTCTTTGCTTCCTATTTCTTTATTTTTACAGTAGACCCTTTAGCATTTCTTGCATTGCTGGTTTGGTGGTGATAAATTCCTTTAGTCTTTTTTTGTCTGTGAAGCTCCTGATTTCCCCTACAATTTTGATTGATAGTCTTGCTGGGTACAGTATTCTTGGATTCAGACCATTTCTTTGCATGACTTTGTATATTTCATCCCATTCCCTACTGGCCTGATAAGTTTCTGTTGAGAAATCAGTTGTTCGTCTGATGGGTGTTCCCTTATATGTAACTTTCTGTCTCTCTGTGGCTGCTTTTAAGATTCTTACTTTGTCATTGGTGTTTGCCAATTTAATTATAATATGTCTTGGCGTCGGTCTTCTGGGATCCATTTTGCTTGGGACTCTGTGAGCATCTTGGTTTTGTGTGTTTTTTCTTCTCTATCTCAGGAAAGTTTTCTGTCATTATTTCTTGAAATACGTTTTCTATGTCTACCTCGGTTTTCTTTCCTTCCGGAACCCCTATTATTCGAATATTGTTTTGTTTTGCATTGTCCCAAAGCTCCTGTAGGCTCTCCTCTTGCTTTTTAATTTTTTTTTCTAGAAGCTGCTCTAATTGGGTATTTTTTTCCATCTTGTCTTCTAGCTCACTGATGCGATCCTCTGCTTCTTCTAGTCTGCTCTTGATGCTTTCTATTGAGTTCTTCATAGTAGCGATGTCATTTTTCATTTCATCTTGAGTCATCTTCATTTCCTCTTGTTTTTTTTCATTTCCTCTTGGGTCTTACTCATATTGTCAAATTTGTCTTCCATTCTGTTTAGCCATCTTAAGATCGTTACCCTGAATTCTTGCTCTGGTAGATTGCTTGCCTCTAATTCGTTTACTTCCTTTTCTGGTGATGCCTGCTTTTCTTTCATTTGTTTGCTGTTTCTTTGTCTCCCCATGGTCTCTCTTCAGGATGTCTCTCTCCTGTGTTGATTTATCTCTCCTGTATGAAACCCACTCTGGAGGAGATCCAGCTCACATTGGGACAGTGCTGCCTATTTGACTGCTTGGTCCTGTAGTAACTTGAAACCTGCCTTCAAAAACTCATGCCCAGTTTTGCTCTTTGCTCATTCTCCCACTTATATCATTCAAATATTTAAAGAAGGTTCTGTTCACTCCTTCATTCCTCCCAGGCAAATTCCCCCAGTTCTCTCCAGAGGTGGCTCTTTAATGGAGAAAAGAAGAGGAACTGTGCAATTTACTGCTGAATGGCCAATATGCTCAGAGCAGACACATACTTGTAGACGTTGTGAGATGCCTGATGCTTCTGTTATTTTTTTCCCAATTCTAAGCCACTGGTGCCCCCAATAATTCAGTCTCCTTTCATCATGAGCATACTAATGCTCTTCATCACCATTCTTGGGAAGTGTGTCACATATCACATTCTCCATACTTTGAAACATATGGTCTGGAACTATTCAATAGCTGCAATATGATGATTCTGGGCTGCTGAGCACAACTGATTGGCACATTAAACTGCTAGGAGACTCTTATCTGGAGTAGACAGAATTCTTTCCAATGTAGTCCTAAGGGATCCTCCAGTAATGAAAAATAGTAATTTGAAGTCCTTCCTACCTGACTATTGCCAGGCCACTCTAAATAGAATCCCAATAGTTTTTCTTTTCCCATAACCCATATTAAAGCAAATCAAGTTTAAGCCAGTAGAAGCTGGAGAGTTTGACTAGAGACCCTGCTGTTATTGATTTAAGTTGTATTTCGAAGACTATGCATCTTCAGGTATAACACTATAAAGCAATTTGATGTATGCAAGAAAGTTACTGCTCTCAGTAGCCTAGTTCATCACACTAATCCATACACATTCACATATACACTGAGTGGTCAAATTATTATGATATCTAATATATATATATTAGAGGCCCAGTGCATGAATTAGTGCATGGGTGGGGTCTGGTCAGCCTGGCCAGGGGCAGGGGACATGGGTGGTTGGCTGGCCTGCCTGCTAGTCGAACTCCTGGTAGAGGGGACAATTTGCATATTAGCCTTTTATTATATAGGATATACACTGAGTGGTCAAGATTATTATGCGTTCAGAGATCATAATAATCTGGCCACTCAGTGTATGTATAGTGATTTTTAAAGCAACTTGAAGAAAATGTAAGCTTTTGTAAACCTGAAATATGTTCTTAAAGAAACCTTTCATGTTTCCTCACCCACCCTATATACAGTTTAATGTAAATACATTTTAGAGATGAGGAAGCTCTAGTTAGTTAAAATAAAATGGCACTTGATTCAAGATTCTGAATATGGAGACATATTTCTTGAAATAAATTTTGAAAAAATTAAATTTGAAAACTTAAATATTGTCCTTCAACCATTTTAAATGATGTGATCTTTAAAACTGATGAGGTTTTAGAATTAATAAATGTGCAGTTGAGTGTCATTTCAAAGATAAAATTCCCAAGATGAAAATGATGCAGGATTGGCTTGTGTGCAACAATTTTATCTTAGTGTGCTCTAATTGCCTGTGATGTGCTTTTATTGCTTCTGACTTATTGTGATATAGAGTTGCTTTTTACTTGTAAAATACTCTTAAATTTATCACTACTCTAACTAGTGCTTAATGTATTTGTTGTAAAACACCCCAAAATTATAAGGCATTATTATCTGGAAATACCTATAAGATATAGTACAGTTAATTAAAAAAATGTGTAATTATTTCACTAACTCAGATTTATTTTCCTCAATTTCTACTGCACCATTATAGTTTAACCAATAATAATTTCCTGCATTAAAACAAAGTAGCTCTTCAGAGATGATTGTGCTGTTTTCAAAGTTCTTTAATGGAGGACAAAAACCGAGATTGTTTTTTTTTTTAATCAGTATTCCTTTACTTTACATATGCCCTATGCCCTTATCCACTATTATTATGACAAATAATTGTTTTGTTAAAATTTAAAGTAACTTCTTTAGTTTTGCAAAAAATGCAATAAAGATATAATTATGACTCAGTATACCACTACTTTCCTTTTTGCAAGCTCACCACAAGAATTACAAATCAATGGGTTGTCTTTAAACTTTGCACAGACTCACATCCATAAGTCTGAAATTGATTAAGCAGCAACCTCTAATCTTTTTATTAGCAGTATAGGAGCAACCATCCAAAATGGACAATCTGAACAGCAAGATAACAAAAGTATAAATAGAATAATAAAATAAGTTGTTACATTTCAAAATAAAATTCAATGTTAATTTTGTTTTCTGTTATCAGCTTTTCATTTAAATGCAACATTCAATACTGAGGGCAATAAAAATCTTTAAAAATGTATAGCAGATTGCATTTTCTGGGATTTGGCAATTAACTTTGTTTCCAAACTGCATCTGGGAAAAAGGCAATCATTTTAAATCTTCCAACAGTTGCATCTAGTTCATAAATATTAGGTTTATTTCACAACTAACAGCATTATGGCAATGGCAATAATATATTTAATAAAATTATTTAACTCATTACTTTAAAATGGCATACTATTCATAGGCCAACATTACTGGCACATACTGAGCACTGTAGTGTAAGTTCCTTTATATTCTTAACTGGGTTCTAATAAGTATACTTAGATTTTAATTTGTGCATGACAAAAATGACTGGGATTTTAAAGTATTCTCATGTTTCATTTAGAAGCCTAATAAAACTATTTCAAACTTGAAGGAATCAATGGTAATGGATAAGTAATAAAAGTAGAGTGTGATATATTTTAATATTTCTTTGTTTATTTATCTATTCTTTCTCTCTCTCTCTCTCTCTCTCTCTCTCTCTCTCTCTCTCTCTGTCTGTCTGAAGGGGGTAGCTGAGGACAGAATGCAAGTGATGTTATAATCATATCAATAAGAAAAAATTGTTTAAGACCACACAGCCATTAAGTGATAGAACTGAGACTGAAGACCATGCTGGTTTACTTCCAAAGCCCATACTCTTTTTACTGCATAACCTTGGATAACCTTGGTTTGCCTTAAGCTATGTACTAACAGTCTAGATACAATGTGCTTAAATACAGCTCCATAAAAAGAATGTTTAAGCCTACATAACAAGTGTTAGTTTCATCCTCCAACAGTAGCATTAGTATTTGACATCTGTATAGTTAGTTAAAACTATGGTAAAGTCTTAAACATATCTCCCAGGTATTTATAATTTTCCCTTAGAAGGCTTGGAGCCAAGCAAAATCCCATTGAATATTAGGTCAATAAAAGCTGAATCAATAAAATGAATTGGAAGAGCGTTCATAAGAGAAAGACAGATCCAATTCAATCCTTGCACTGTTCAGAAGATCCTTAGAAAAGCTCTAAGTATAGCTATTAGTATAGAGTGATGAACTTGAGAGAACTATGGACAATGTCACATTAAAGGTAAAAGTTGAAATTCTTGTCCTGGAAAGAAACATTTGTTGATTAGACCACAACTGCAATCTATAGAGATATCCTTGTTCTCTGCTATGATAGGGAAAGTGCTCTAGTTTGGCACAGTCAAGGTAAAACATTTTATATTCTCAGTCTCGGCTTCCTTAATTCTTGCAGTATATTTAAGTACCAGGGCTATTGCCAAAACAATCCAACTATATAACAATCAGTATTTACAAAGAATGGAAAGAACTTCAAACTGAAGATGGTGAATTAGAAGACATTACCTGGAATCCCAAATATAACTCTAATATCCTTGAAAAGAAAATTATAGCAAATAAATTACAGCACCTAAATATACAACATAGTTAAAATGATTTATTTGGTTCACTTGGACTGATCTTCTCAGTAATCCATATGAACCTTAATTACCATATATTATTCTGTACTAATTGTTAAAGCCACAGAGGCAAATTAGTATGGACAGAAGTGTGGGAAGCTTACTTTTTATGAGCAACTTAGACTATTTTGAGGGGTACATGTAGACAGAAAGCTAAAGTTCATTGTAAATAAAGCCACACTAAAGTTCAAGTCTGCTCTTCCGACTGGATCAATCTTCTTAGCTCCGTCTCCATTGATTTTCTCATCACATATCAACACAGTTCAAAAGATAGCACAGATTCTATTAAAAGTGTGCCCACAATCCGTTGCAAGTCAAATACTGTGCCAGTTCAAGACCTTCTAAAATATTAGACATAGCCATGTGCTTTTGAAAAATTTTCTCTAGACTCTAGATGCCATGTGAGAAGGTCTGGTGAATCTGCTATTGTGATCCTTTTTTCCACAGCATATTTACATTAGTCACAACTTGATTATCTTAATATCTAGTGACCATTAAACAGTGTTTTATGTAACCCAAACTCTCTATTGAGGAGACTTATAGCTGCATTGAATATAAGAGGTGGTAAAGAGAGGGATCTGAGTTCCATATTCCTCCATTATTTCCTCTTCAACCAAGAACTTAGATTTTTTTGTTGTGCTAAATACTGGAGTTAGAGTAATCATTTGTGATTTTCTATTTCTTTTCTTTTTTTTCAGTTCTTTGATTAACCTCTTCCCACCCTCCCTAAAACTCTCCCTTCCTTAGAGATTAACCAAAGAATTTATATGCATATATGTATAGCCCATGGACACAGACAATAGTGAGGTGAAGACCTGGGGTGGGGTGGGAGCCTGGTGTAGGGGCTAGGAGGGGAAAAAAGATGGGGCAGCCATAATACTCTCAAAAATAAAGATAACATTTAAAAAACAAACCAACAATGAAGGGGTTGAAACTTAAAAAAAAAAAAAAAGTTCTGCTGCAAAAAAGTATTTGATAACAGCTACTTTAGATTATGTGGACCACACCCATTGTTAGTATCCATCACAACCCCTGCTTCCTGGTCTTAAATTTGTGGGTCAGAGAGACTTAAGCAGGTAATTTCCATAATTTACTAGATGTTAAGAAATTATGTAACTATGCACAGGCTCATATCTAACCAATTATGTAACAGCTTTTTCTAACCAACAAATGTGTTATCATAGTAGATTTTCACACTATTCTCAGTGAATAAACTTATCTGGATTTCACAGAACCACTAGTTCATTTTAATATATTAGAATTACAAAATTGTTTTAAGAAAGATCCAAGATTTGACTGAGCTAATAAGCAGATAAGTACATCATCAATAAAAAAATCACCATTTGTAGTATATATATATATATATATATATATATATATATATATATATATATATATATATTTGATTTTTTACAGAGAGGAAGGGAGAGGGATAGAGAGTTAGAAACATCGATTAGAGAGAAACATCGATCAGCTGCCTCATGCCCTTGACCGGAATCAAACCTGGGACCTTTGAATCCACAGGCTGATGCTCTATCCACTGAGCCAAACCGGTTAGGGCTCCATTTGTAATATTTCAAAAGCTCCTTGTTGGGAATAGCAGCAACGTTTAATTTTATTCAACTTGACTGAGCTCAGATATTTGATCAAGTCTTATTCTGAGTGTAATGAAATTTTTGGATGAGATTAATATTTGAGTTGGTAGACAGATGGGAAAAGACTTTCTGTCCTTACATTCTGAGTAAGAGGGAATTACTGCCTGACTGACAGCTGGACCATGAATTTTTCTTGTTTTTGGATCAGAACTGAAACATCAGCTCTTCAGGTCTCAAGCTTGTTGGCTTTCAGACTGGAACTTACACGTATCAGCTCCTGGGTTCTCAGGCTTTCTGAACCATTGGAACTAAACCATCAGCTGTCCTTGTTTTCAAACCTTGACTCAGACTGGAGCTATACCATTGGCTTTCCTTAGACTCCAGTGGCCAACTGCTCTGGACAATCTTGCTTAATACAGTTCCATTTTCATAATTAAATTCTAGCTAAACATCATCTAAGTAAGTAGGTGAATACAATAAGCTTGAAGCTCCCAAAGAAAATCACTGTCACTTCATTATCCACCTCACTTTTTCCTATAGGGGTTTATTTATTTCCACAGGTCATGAATATAAATCAAATAGAATTTTTAAAGATCAGAAATTTAGCAGAATCTTTAGAGTTGAGGAAAAGATATTCAGTAAATCATGTTTACTTACAGAAAAACTGCTTCAAATGTTATTATACTATGTGTGTTTTCCCTACTTTTAAGTTAAATTTTGGTTATCCACTTGGAAATTTTATGACAAAGCTAAATCATCCCATTTGTTCATTGATCCAATATGTATTTATTGAGCACTTTCTATATTCCCAACATTGTACTATATTTTTATTAACATGGTTAATAAAAAAAGACACAATCTCTGCTTTCATGGACTAACTTACAAGGTGGTGGTGAAAGGCAATAAGCAAGTAAACAAAGAATCTTTACTAACTGTGAAGTGAAGAGAGTAAATCCATATTTAAGAATTCTGGAGAGATATTCTGCTTATACTCATCCTTATTCTTCATATAAAAACACACTTAGCTCAAAGGCATGAACATAAAGAAGAAAACAAAATATTTTCTAATCATCTTATTTCCAAAATTAATGCTGGTCCCTGAAAAAATAAATTATTGGCTTTAGTGACTTTTCTTTTCTGTCACACACAATTTACCCAAAACTTTCTCTGGCAACATTTATTTTTATTCACCTTAATTATGCATGGAAATATATTTTTGCCACCATGCTATTTTATCTGATGTCAACTCTACCTATCTTCTTTGACAACTATGCCAGCAGAAGTCAGATTACTCAGATTATATAGTGAATAAACTGTAAAGAGAAAGGCAGACCTAAGGAAATCTACTCTAAAGGATAGCACAAATATTTGTGAAGTATTCTGCTGTTTATACCATAGGGATTAACAAGATAAACCAGAAAGGGGCATTGCTCTCAAATGACCCCTATAATATAGCAGGGATGATTTTTTTAAAAAGCTATATGAACATATTGTGCATAATATAAGAGGTACATTCCAGATGAGAATTTTCTATCTGCTGTTTTAGATGTAGAAATCAGGTAAAAGTGAACACATTGTTGCCCTCCCAACACCTTTCCTTTTAATACACACACACACACACACACACACACACACACACACACACATTATATATATATATATATATATATATATATATATATATATATATATATATATATATATATATATATATATATATATACTAGAGGCCTAGTGCACTGGTGGGGTCCCTGGCCTGCTCCCTCTCACAATCCAGGATCCCTTGGAGGATGTCAGACTGACAGTTTCAGCCCACTCCCCCTTGTCTTTGCCTTCTTCCTAGCAATGAATCTTGTGGCCAACTTTTTTGGCTTCATTTAATTACTTTCCTACTACTGCACTTATTTTGGCCACTGCTTCCATTGTGCTATTTTAAATGTTCATAAAAATTAACAATGATTTTTAGGTCCTTAAATTCAATTGAAACTTTCTATTCTTATTTTACTCTAACTCCAGCATTATTGAGGATAATAAATCACTCTCTCATTCTGGGATCATTGATTGATTGATCATTCATTCATTCATTCATTCATCATAACAATGTGCTCTTTCAGTTTCCTTTCTATCGCCTCTCCAGGTATGACAACCCTGTCTGCTTTATAGGCTCATCTAATTTCTTTTCTTCTATTAACAGCTGTGTTTTCAATTCTGAACCATCTTTTCTTGTATTCTATATGTTTTACTTGGTGAATCTCATTTAGGCTTCCATTATCCACCGCATACAGATGAGTTACAGATTTGTATTTCTAGCACTGAGGACCTGATTTCTATATCCAACTGCCAACTTGGTGTCTTCACTTTGACATATCAAAAGCACTTCACTGTTAACATGTGTAAAACTACACTCAGAATCTTCCACTCTCACCTTAAGCTGATTTCCATATGGTATCTCCTAGAAATCTCCAATTGGCTAAACCAGAAAAACTGGAATCAATTTTCATACTTATTTTCCCCAGTGCCTGATATCTAAATTACACTTCCCAAATACAGCTTGAATTCATGCATTTCATTTCAGTCTCTACCAACACCATAATAGATGTCTAAAAGCTCTTTGTTAACTGGCTGAAGAAATGAATATTGAATAAGTTAATAATAAGAACAATAAGATATGAAAGTGCAGAGTGACTTTGGGGGAGATTAAGGAGTAGTATCCCAAATTGTCTAGTTTGTTTCACTGAGATACTGTGGAAAAAGGAAAACTGGGGAAAAAAGATGGTATCAAATCATGTTGAAATTGGAGTGCTGTATTTCAGAATTTGGGTTTTATTTTATAGGTATTAAGAGGACTTGAGTGCTTTTATAAATTATGCTTTTTTTCAAAGGTTGTATTGTACTTTAGAAAAATTACTAGAGAAACCTAGAGAAACAGTTGTGTAACATGGATGGAAAGGAGAGAGAATATTAGATTGAAGATTAGATACTATTGAAAAATTATAAGCAAAAGCTAGTGAGGGCCAGAACTAAGGGCTGCAATGCAAATGGAAATGGAAAATAGATACAAGAGATACTACAGTGGTAGTTTTTTTTTCTTGTCTATTAAATTTACCTTTATTATTGCAAGTATTACAGATATCCTCTTTGTTTGTTTGTTTTCCCATTGACCCCTTTACCCAACACCCATCTCTTCTAGGCCTTCACCACTCTATTGTATGTGTCCATGGGCTATGCCCAGGTTAATCACTATCCATCCCCCACCCCCATTTTCCTTCTGAAAGTAGTCAGTCTGTTCCATGTTTCTATGTCTCTAGATCTATTTTGTTCATCAGTTTATTTTGTTCATTAGATTTCACATATGAGTGAGATCATATGATACTTATATTTCTCTGACTGACTTATTTTGCTTAGCATAATATTCTCTAGGTAACTCCATGCTTTTTAGTATTCCATGGTATAAATGCACCACAGCTTTTTATATACTCATCTACTGATGGGCACTTGGGTTGTTTCCAGATCTTAGCTATTGTAAATTGCACTGCTATGAACACAAGGGTGCACACACTCTTTCTGATTGGTGTTTTGGATTTTGTAGAATATATTCCTAGAAGTTGGTTACTCAGGTTGATTGTTCTATATTTTAGTTGTAATTCTATTTTAGTCCTGAGAAGAGATGAGTGTAACTTCCATCTATTTCATCACCATCTTGGATGCCAACGAACTCGTGATTGGAACTGACCTGACACTCAACTAAAGTCTCCTGATTCACCAAACTAGAACAAATTATAAAATTTCTAAGGAGCCACAAAATGCCCAAAATAGCCAAAGCAATCTTGAGGGGAAAAAACAACCTGGAAGTATCACACTTTCTGGTCTCAAACTGTATGATATGTACATTATTAATCAAAGAAAGCAGGATATGCATTTGGGAAAATACAGTCTCTTCAATACATGTTGAGAAACTCCTAGAAGAAAACAGGCCATAAATTCTTTGACATCAGTCTTAACAACATGTTGGTTTTTTAAAAATATTTTTCCTTAGGCAAAGGCAACAAATTTCCAAAGAAGCAAATGGGACTATATCAAACTAAAAATATTTTGCACAGTAAGGGAAATGGTCAACAACAAAAGAATTCATACAATTTAATATCAATAAAAAATTCTACTTAAAAATGTCAGAAGACTTGAATAGACATTTTTCTAAACAAGACATGCAGATGACCAACGGACACATGAAAAAATGTTGAACATTACTAATCATCAGATAAATGCAAATCAAAACCACTATGCGATATTGCCTCACATCTCTGTCAGAATGGCTATTATCAAAAAGATAACAAGTGTCGGTGAGAGTGTGAAGAAAAGGGAATCCTCATTCACTGCTGATGGGATTGTAACTTGGTGCAGCCACTATAAGAAAGAGTATGGAGGTGCCTTAAAAAATAAAAATTGCATTATAATCCAACAATTCTACTTCTTAGTGTTTATCTGAAGAAATTATTGAAAACACTAATTTGAAAAGATATGTGCACCCCTATGTTCATTGCAGCATTTATAATAATCAAGATATGGAAACAACTTAAATTTCCATAGAAGATGAATGGTTGAAGCATGATACACACACACACATCTTCTTTATGTAAAATGGAATGTTACTCAGCCATAAAAAATAATGAAATCTTGCCATCTGTGACAACACGATGGGTTTAGAAGTTATTTTGTCAGGTGAAATAAGTCAGACAAAAACAAATGTTGAATTATTTTACTTATAGATGAAATCTAAAAAAAACCCCACACAAAATAAATAAATAAACAAAACAAAATAAAAACAGACTCATAGACACAGAAAAAAGATTATTAGTTGCTGGAGGGGAGGGGGTTGGGAGATGGGTAAAGGGAATTAATAGCTACAATTTCCAGTTAGAAAATAATTAAGTCATGAGATGTAATGTATAGCTTTGGGAATATAGTTGATAATATTGTAACAACTTTGTATGGTGACAGATAATAAATGTATGTAAATGCCAAATAATTATGTTGTAAAACTAAAATAAATATAATTGTATTGCAACTGTACTTTAAAAAATAAAGCCTCATGAGATCTCTTGAACAAGGATTATTTCCCAACCCTAAACTAATAACCTGTAATACTAAACCCTAAGGGAAACCTTTCAAAGTTCTTCAGAGGCTTCCATTTCACAGACTCATAATATATATAAAGTAAAATGAAGTTTCCTTGTTAAAAACTTTTATAGATTTATCATTAGGTACATACATTTAAATCAGTTATTTATTGATAACACTTTCCTTCTTCAACCTTATTCAGACTTGATAGACACAATCTGTGAAATCTTCTTTTATTATGAGTAAACACTAAAGTTCTTCTGGTGGTTCTGTGTGATTTATGTATAGCTATAATAATAAGTCATGTAAGACAATAAAGTCTATACTACTTAAAGAATGATTCATAAGCTGTCATACTGTATGTGACATTTATCAAGAGAATACCACTATTTTGTCACCATGTTTCTAAATCCATAAATGAACTTCAGATAACACTTATCAGAAATGAAAACTAATAGGCTAATGGTAGTTGAGGCTACCACTTTATAGTTGAGCACAAGGAATGAGAAAACCTCAACAAAAAGTGTATCATAACAGTGGGGGCATTTTTATCAAAGCAGATAATTAGATTAGGATAAAAAAAGATAAATTTACTACTGTCTTGATTTCTGGAGTAAAAAACCAAAAATATAACCCACACATTTTCCATACATATAAAGAGCCAGGGTCATAATATCCAAAACGAATTAAGGCTCAACCGAACACCAGGCTGTGCACTCAGCAGGTGAGCAGGCTAAACTGCTGACTTCTCAGAGAGAGAAAGAGAGGTGGGGATGATTAGCAGTGGCAGTGACTGCTGATGAAGCCAGGAGAGAGAAGCAGGTTGATCAGACCCTGCTTTTCTCTCCAGGCCTCACCAGGAGTGAAGCCTCTCTCTCTCTCTCTCTCTCTCTCTCTCTCTCTCTCTCTCTCTCTCTCTCTCTCTCTCTCTCTCTCTCTCTCTCTCTCTCTCTCTCCCAGAAGTCAGCAGTTCAGCCCACTCCCCAGCAGCCTGGGGCAGCTACTGATCAGCCCCACCTCTCTGATCAGGCTCAGAGATAGGCCCAGAGATGCTGACTGGCATAGAAACCGACCATCAGAAACAAATATGGGTGAATTGCAAGGGGCCAATAGGTGCCTAAGAGGTGGAGCTTTTGACACTGGCATAGAAACTGACCAATCAGAACTAAATTGGGGAGATCAATTGGGGAGGAGATCAGGCCAGCAGGGGAGGGTAGTTGGGGGCAAGATCAGGCTGGCATGGGAGGGCAGTTAGGGCTAATCAGGCAGGCAGGCAGGCATGCAGAGGCAGTTGGTGGAAACCAGGTAGGCAGGCAGAGAGGTTAGGGGCAATCAGGTAGGAAAGCAGATGCAGTTTGGGATGATCAGGCAGGAAGGCAGGTGAGCAGTTAGGAGCCAGCTGTCCCAGATTGTGAAAGGGATGTCCTATTGGAGAGGATGCAGGCTGGGCTGAGGCAAGCCCCCACGGTGCATGAATTTTGTGCACTGGACCACTAGTCTATATATATAAAAAGCCAGTGTCCATGATGACCAAAATGACCAGAGACCAGAAAATCATGGCCCCTCGCCCAGGCCGCCCCACCCTCCAGGGAGTAGCTAGTAGTGCCCATAGGCAACATGATAGGGTGCGAGTTTGATGGGGGAAAGTCAAAGAAATAGTGGGGAGGTCTTAAGGGTCTGCATGGTTGAGGTGGTTGGCCCAGGGTAGGTTTGAAGTATTCTGGGGAAGGAAGAGGAAGATCTGATTGGAAAATGGCTTAGCACAGTACCTTTCTCATTGTGAACCAGGACGTCACCAGCAGTGGACTGAATGGGCTGTTGTTTCATGAGTGTACTTGGGACCGACATGTTCATGGTCGTGGCAGTACTCACAAAACTTCACTGATTCCAATAATCCCAACTTCAAAGAACAGAAAAATCCTCTCCAACTAGAGGCCCTGGATGTTGCAATGTGATTGAAGGAAACACCACTTAAGGAGGAGCTAGAAAAACCAGAAGTAGGTGACCAAAGGATTGTGGGATTTTGGAGGATGCCTTTGTGCCTAGGGCTAGAACACGAGCCTGTTACTGTACATGTATATAGCCCTATAGTCCTCAGTCTCGCAGTATTTAGACATGACTTCTGGCAGGAAATGGTTTGTTACCCTGGTTTGAAGCGGAGAACAAGAGCCGCGAGTGCAACCAACTGTACCAGGAGTACACACACACCTCCCAGGAACTGCAGATGAAGCGCACTGCTATTGAAGCCTTCAATGAAACCATCAAGATCTTCAAAGAGCAGGGCCATACTCAAGAGAAGTGCAGCAAGGAGTATCTGAAGTGTTTGTGGCATGAGGGCAATGAAAGAGATGCAGAGGATCCTGCTGAACTCAGAACGGGTCAAGTCTTGCATCACTGAGATCCACTAGAGCTGCACAAAGGTGGAGCAGGAGCTGCAGGCACAGGCCTTGGACAACTGAAATAAGTGCATGAATAGCCTGAAGACAGACCTCATATACCTGCACAAAATCCGAGATCAGCCGAAACCGGTTTGGTTCAGTGGATAGAGCGTCGAACTGCGGACTGAAAGGTCCCAGGTTTGATTCTGGTCAAGGGCATGTACCTTGGTTGCGGGCACATCCCCAGCCTGTGCCCTGATTTTTAAGCCATAGACCTGGAGTCAGGACAGGAAAAAACTTCGCTGGGCCACTTCTAAGAACCTCAGCTGTGATATTTGGGGCCAGGCGGGTCCCGCCTCACAGATCCAACCCCACAGACCAACTTTCCCTCCAAACCCTGAAGTGAAAACCACACTGGTTACCCCCACATGGAGCTGCTGCCTAGAAGCCCTCCTCCCCCAAAAGCAAAATTATTGAAAATAACCTCAAGAGCTGGACCTTATCTGACTCCAGGCTTCCCAGGAAACCGAGGCTGCTGCAGGTACTGCTGGGTCAGCAGAGATGCATTACTGCCCACAACCCTCCACCCCTTGATGCAGTTTCAAGGCTTCTCCCTGATCATGTTGGGTTCTGATTTTGTTTCCTTGACTGTAAACCAATTTTTTCCTCTTTTCGAACAAGAACACTGGTTTTCTATGCTGCCATGGACCCCCCTCCTGCCTGCCCAGCTAGGCTGGCAGGAGGGTTTTGTATGATACGTTCATACTGACGTGAATATTAAACATTGAACTCAAAAAATAAAAATAAAAAAGGAAAATGGGATAGTGATGAATAGGAAACTTAAGGGACAGTGAAGGGCAGTTTGTCCAGACTGTTGAGAGCTCAGAATTAGTGTTTAATTGGGATAGAAATATTGCTAATAGCACCTGATTCCTGAAATCTGAGCACTCTACTTTTAGGTTTTCCAGTTCAAGTTTTTGGAGACTGCCTATTAAAACATTCCTGGTTGGAAAGTGTTTGCATAGAAACCCATAAGTATTAAGTATTTGCTGTGTTTACCATGCTTAGCTCTCTGTAAGGAATATGGAATAATGTTAAATGCCTCATGTTCTCAAGAAGCTTGACTTTTAAAATAAAAAAAAGAAGAAATATAAACATTAAAAATAAAAAAGAAGTTTGAGTTTTAGGGGCGATCAGGCAGGCAAGCAGTTAGGAGCCAGCGGTCTCAGATTTTGAGAGGGACATCCCCTGGATTGCAAGGGTGCAGGCCAGTCAGATGGAGCCTCCCCTCCCCATACACAAATTTCGTACACTAGGCCTCTAGTTATTAAATATTGTAATATGATCAAGTGTTAGTGTCTGGCTGGATTTGGAGGTGGGAAATATATTAAAAACTTAAATGCCTTCTCTAAGAACACATATTCTTTCTGTAATATAATGATATACTGTCTCATTTTTGTCCCTAAAATGTAAAATCCTCTATGCTAGATGGAGATAGGCTTAAAACTAAATTTAATATCACGAAAACAAGAAATCTAAGATCTGACAATATTTAGGGCTTTGTGTGGGGAAAGTGGCTGAGAAAAATAAACAGATAATTCTATCTTTACTTAAGTTTGGTGAACCAAAATCTTCCTTTTGAGTTTCCAATTATTATTTGATTCTGTGAAAAGTCCTCTTTATTTACTCTTAAAATGAATTCTGACTTGAGAATATTTTAAGATCTTCATAACACACCTTGACCCTGTAGACATTTTTATACATTGCAAAAAACAGTTTTAGGAATCCCTACATTATTCACTGACCCCCTCAGCAGGAATATCTTTGAACTTTTAGACATAGTAGCTAGCATTTCTCCAAATATGGGGACAAGGGAATTATACAGTTAATTTTCCTGAGAATGTTCATTCTCTAGGGCTAGTGTGTAGGACCTTCCAGAACCCCATTTGTCATACTGGCAGCAAACATATTTCTTTTGAGCTGATAGGGGCACCTATAATAGATTTCACTAGCCACTCCCTTTCCATTTCCTTATAACTATATCAGAATTGAGCATTAACCAGTCAGAAGTTTGCCATCAAGAGAAATGAGATGCAACATGGGGTTTTCATACTTGTTCTCAGTGAGGCAATTGTCAGTGTCAGATATGGGGTACAGAGAGGTAAGGGCCTACAGTCACCGAAAAATCACTATGAGAGATCAGGGAAGAAGAAAGACATATATATATATATATATATATATATATATATATATATATATATATATATATAATTGATTTTTTACAGAGAGGAAGAGAGAGGGAGAGAGAGTTAGAAACATCGATACATCGATGAGAGAGAATCATCCATCAGCTGCCTCTTGCACACCCCCTACTGGGGATGTGCCCGCAACTAAGATAAATGCCCTTGACCTGAATTGAACCTGGGACCTTTCAGTCTGCAGGCTGACACTCTATCCACTGAGCCAAACCAGTTCAGCAAGAAAGACATTTTCTATCAGGGTTCAGGCTTTGGGAAAGATGAGGCAGTGAACACTGCAGAGAACAGCCCTGTGAGCCTACAATGAGGAGGAAAACATTTCCTATTATCTCTTCTAAGAAGAGGAATTTAATTACAGACACATTTTGTAATGAAATCACACTTATTTGGGAGAAGAAAAAAAGAAATAGAAGATAATCTATTTCTCATGTCCTAGCTGAATTCTCTGACTGGGAAAAATCACATTAAATATAAAATATATTTTGAAACAATATTAGGGATGTCAAACTGCCATAAGCAAAAACTACATAGTTAAAATAAAAACTGTAGGCACTTTTAAACATATAATAAGCTGAACTTTCTTCTTGTGATACAATGTCATTAAGAGAATTATGAATTCAGCCGAAACTGGTTTGGCTCAGTGTATAGAGCACATGTGTCAAACACAAGGCCCGCGGGCCAAATCCAGCCCTCCAGGCCTTGCAATGTGGCCCGCACCGCGCTGTCATCACTGCACTCCGCTGTCAGTTTATGACATTGTCAGTTTATGCCTGTTCAGTAAACCATTCGGCCCGCGATTTAGGCTGGATTTTAGATTTTGGCCCCTTCTCTGATTGAGTTCGACACCCCTAGTATAGAGTGTCAGCCTGCAGACTGAAGGGTCCGGGGTTCGATTCCGGTCAAGGGCATGTACCTTGGTTGCGGGCATATCCCCAGTAGCGGGTGTGCAAGAGGCAGCTGATCAATGAATCTCTCTCATCGATGTTTCTAACTCTCTATCTCTCTCCCTTCCTCTCTGTAAGAAATCAATAAAATATATTTTTAAAAAAATTAAAAAAAGAGAATTATGAATTCAAATCTCTCTCTCTCTCTCTCTCTCTCTCTCTCTCTCTCTCTCTCTCTCTCGTTCTCTCTCTTTCTCTGGATCCCCAATCTTCACCTCTTGAGGAATTATATATTATATTGTAAAATAAAACTTCAGCAGCAGCCATACAGGTGAAAGGCTAGACAATTCACACTGACATTTCAAATTAAAAATAAATACAAATATCCCATCCCAGAGATAATTGGACATCTCATTTTTGGAGGTTTTATAGGGTGAGAGGGAGTGAATAGCTGCACATTCACTTTCAATTCATTCTAAATACAACCTCAATAGTTCTAATATCAGAAAAAAATTAAAAATTGACATATTGATGAATTTTCACTAGAGGCAATCAGGAAGGTGGCAACATTTACAATGATGATGTCAATGCCTAAGACACAATATTCAAAATAAAGAAGCACCCTGGGCTCTTGATTGTGTAGGTAGACTCTGGGCTGACCCCTCTCACAGGAATACATTAAATATACATCTATATTTGGAGCAAATCCTCTTGAGAGACAGCTGTGAGTCAGTCGAACAGCCTCTGCACAAACAAGCAAGTGCTGCATAGAGGAAGTTGGGGAGTCATGACAGCTCTCCTGAAGCTGAGGGAACAACTCAGGACCAGAGAAATGGGTAAGTACCATGGATTACTTTTCTCTGAGCCTGGATAGTGGCTTGAGCTCCATTCATGTTCTCTGGCTAACCTGCAGCACCTTCCCAGCCACTCCTACTGCAGAAAGACCCAGCAGGAACAGTCTCCTTCACCCAGAGATTGCATTAAAAATAAAATAAAATACCTGGGAATAACCTTAACCAAGGAGGTGAAAGACTTCTGCTCATGGGTAGCAACCAGTCTATGTGTCTCTCTCACATCTATGTTTATCTCTTTCTCTCTCGCTTTCTCTCTCTCTCTCCCCCTCTTTTACTCCCTTCCACTCTACCTGAATAGGAATGGAAAAAATATATCATCTGGTGAGGATTAAAAATTAAAAAAAATAATGGGATAGTCACATTATATGGTAAAAAGGGTCGAATCACTTTATTGTACATCTGAAACTAATAAAATCAATATAAAATTGTAGACCAACTACACTTTGGTAAATTAAAAACAAATCAATTGCCTGGCCAGCATGGCTCAGTGGTTGAGCATAAACTTATGAACCAGGGGGTCACAGTTAGGTTTCTGGTCAGGGTACATGCCCCGGTTGCAGGGTTACAGGCTTGATCCGGGGGTAAGGAGGATGGGGGGTCAGGGCGCATTTACAAGAGGTAGCCTATCCATGATTCTTTCTTATCATTGATGTTTCTATCTCTATATCCTTCTCCTTTCTTATCTGAAATGAATAAAAATGTATTTTAAAAAATAAAAATAAATCAACAACATAACAGAACCATACGATCTTGGTGATTCCCTGACAACAGCTTCACTTTTGGAACAAATCAAGGCAGAAATATGAAACTTTAATAGAAACAGGTAGCATTTTAAAAAGGCCCTAAATTTGCCGAAACAGGCTTTGCTCAGTGGATAGTACATCGGCCTGCGGACTGAAGAGTCCCAGGTTCGATTCCAGTCAAGGGCATGTACCTTGGTTACGGGCACATCCCCAGTAGGGGGTGTGCAAGAGGCAGCTTATCGATGTTTCTCTCTCATCGATGTTTCTAGCTTTCTATCCCTCTCTCTTCCCCTCTGTAAAAACTCAATAAAATATATTTAAAAAATAAAATAAATAAAAGGCCCTAAATTTGACATAAAGCTAGGAACAAATAACCGTATAGTCTTCTGTGTGACTGGCCCTTTAAACATCAGTGGAATAGCACAGATAGCTGGATTAAGGGCGTACCAAACCCCACCACTACAATCTTGCTCACCTGAGCTATAAATGTAAGGCCCATCTATCTGTGTGAGGATGGGCTGGGAAATCTCACCATTGGAGACTATAATTAATCATCAACCTTAGTATGAATATGTTTTATGCTATTCACTGCCAGTCAATTGCAAAACGGGAATAAATTTATAATCTCTAAACGTTCTTCCTAGATTACCATCTTCAATTCCAAAATTGCCAATGATTTTTCAAATGTTTGACTCAAGCTCTAACATTGCTCCCAAGATCCCAGTTTATATGTAAAATTGTTTTTTTATTTTTTTAATGACAACTCTATTTGGATCTTAAATGTAACATGTCCATCATCTACCCAGTTACTCAGGCTAAATAATTTAAGAAACATCCTCGATTCCTCTATACTTCTAATCTTCATTCCTTCTAGTTCATCATAAAATGCTGTTGGCTCTACTTCAAAATATATCTCAAATCTACCTACCGTGTTTTTCCATGTATAAGATGCCCCCACTTTTCCAACCCAAAATTAAGAAATCAATATTTTAAACATTTTGCTGGTTTTCCTCTTAAGACTTTCTTCTTTTTTGGCATCTTAAGGAGTTGTTCTTCCAGGTTTCTCCACTGTCTGATCATACACTCAGTTGGAGGAGGTCCAAATTATCTCTCTGCAGCTCTATTTCCATGCTCTTTTGTAGAGCTGATTACATTCAGTTTAAATTTTACAGAGTAAGACAATCACTTACTGGTATTTATCTTTTTATTTTTTGACCTCTTTATGGGCTCGGATGCTTCGGTCCCTGTTGCATCTGTGCGCTCTCCAACTCCACCTCCACCTCCAATTATGGCATCAGCTGACATCAGTAACAATAAGGCTTGTGATTGGAGGAAGCCTGTTTGACAAGGTATTGGTAGCTATGCACCATGTTGCTCCTTCCTCAGCTGACTTCCATGTATAAGATGCCCCTCAATTTTCAGTCTAATGATTTTAGAAAAAAAAAAAATAGCCACTGTCGTATTTAACCTCTATCATTGCAATAGGTTCCTAATATATATCCATGCTCCCACTGTTGCCCTTCTACAGTACATTTTTACTCAACAGCAAGAATTATTTTTTTAAGTAAAATAGATTATTTCACTACTATGATTAAAAATCTTCAAATGCCAGCCCATTATGCCAAGAATAAACTCCAAACTCAAAACGATGGCCAGCAGTAACCTTGTTTGACCAACCCATACTTTCCTTATTTTTATTCTTTAAATATGCAAATATCATTTCCAGCTCAAGACCTATACACCTGGTATTATCTCTACCTGTAGCATCTAGATTTTTGCAAGGATAGTTCCTGTTCTGCAAGGTTGCAAGTGACTCATAATCAGAGAGTCCTTTCTTGGCCACTAAATTAAATAGTCTCCTAGTCACTCTTTATCATATTCCCACTCTTGATAGCATGTATTACTAACTTATTTTTTATTTATTCATTGTTTTTTATTTTTTAAATATATTTTATTGATTTTTTACAGAGAGGAAGGGAGAGAGCTAGAAACATCGATGAGAGAGAAACACCGACCAGCTGCCTCCTGCACACCCCCCACTGGGGATGTGCCCACAACCAATGTACATGCCCTTGACCAGAATCGAACCTGAGACCTTTCAGTTCGTAGGCTGATGCTCTATCCACTGAGCCAAACCGGTTTTGGCTATTCATTGTTTTATTTGTTTTAATTCATGCCCCAAGATGAAAAGATAAGTTTCATGAAAGCAAAGATCTTATTTGCCTCATTCACTACTGTAATCTCCAGAACCTAGAACAGTGCCTTTCAAAATGTAGACACCTAATCATTGAGTGAAATATGATAATATATACCCTCTTTTACCTCCTAATTTAATATTATGGCCTTCAGATCATTCACTATCCTGCTAACACCTTACTTCATAGTATTTATCATTGGCTGGAAATATCACAATGATTTCTTTTTTGTTGAATTGTTTATCTCCCACAACTAAAATGTACAGACCATGAAAACATGATTTTATTTATCATTGAAAATTCAGTACCTATACTTAGATCAGTGAGTGACATATGCTAAGAATGCAGAAAATAACTCATGGTTAAATAAATGAATTTTGCTAGAAAAGTTGCAGAAACAAATGGTGTCCACTTTGGTTCACACTCTCCAAAAGCTGTATCCTTGCAATTAAGCTCTGGTAAGGTGTTTGGATAGTATAGCAATAATAACAATTATAATTATGGAGAGCATAATTATAGCAAACATCGTTATAAGTAGTTTACATGAATTAACTCAATGTCACAATAACCTTATCAGGGAGGTATTACTAATAAACTCCATTCTAAAGTTTAGGAAAGGATAACCCTGGCTGGTATGGCTCAGTTGGTTGAGCATCTTCCCATGCACCAAGAGGTCACTGGTTCAATTCCCAGTCAGGGCACATGTCCGAGATGCAGGCTCAATCTCCAGTAGGCGATGTGAAGGAGGCAGCAGGTTGATGTTTCTCTCATTGATGTTTCTCTCTCACCAAAGTTTCTCTCTAAAAACCAATAAAACATATATATTTTTTAAAAGATAGAATAAAATGTTCAAGGTGGTTTTGTTTTTGTTATTATTATTGGAGTTATTACAATTAAGCTCTTTCCTCCATCTTATAAGTCTAGGATTTGAACCTAGACTGTTTTGAGAGCTCACTGTCTTAAGTAACATACTGCAATGTTTTTAAGATGGGATTTTAAAGATGTAAGTGTTGGTTTTTTTTTAATAATTAATTTTTAATGTTTTCATTACATTTTATTTTCAATATTATTATGTATTGGTTTCAGGTGTACAGAATAGTGATTATAAAATTATATACTTCACAAAGTATCCCCTCTGATATTTCCAGTACCCACTCAGCACCATACATAGTTATACCACTATTATTGACTATATTCCCTATGCCGTATTTTATATCCCTACTAGAGGCCCGGTCCATGAAATTCATGAATGGGGGGAAGGTGTCCCTCAGCCCAGCCTACACCCTCTCCAATCTGGAACCCCTCCGGGGATGCCCACCTGCTGGCAGTTGGACATCCCTCTTGCAATCCAGGACCACTGGTTCCTAACTGCTCGCCTGCCTGCCTGCCTGATTAGCCCTAACCACCTCTGCCTGCTGGCCTGATGCCCCTATCTTCTCCCCTGATTGCCCCCTAACTGTTCCCCTGCTGGCCTGATGGTCACCT
Source organism: Pipistrellus hanaki (assembly GCF_964339955.1). Taxonomy (NCBI): domain Eukaryota; kingdom Metazoa; phylum Chordata; class Mammalia; order Chiroptera; family Vespertilionidae; genus Pipistrellus; species Pipistrellus hanaki. The sequence continues at coordinate 29,300,045 of NC_140524.1, read as the reverse complement.
AACGGCTCCCCTGCTGGCCTGATTGCCCCTAACTGCCCTCCCCTGCTGGCCTGATCTCCCCTAACTGCCCTCCCCTGCCAGCCTGATTGCCCCAAACCACCTCTGCCTTGGCCCCCACCATCGTGGCTTTGTCCGGAAAGATGTCTGGAAGATGTCCAGTCTAATTAGCATATTACCCCTTTATTAGTATAGATGAGTACTCTGCAATTACTAATTTTTAATTTAAAAAATATATACTTGAGATTATTATCAATACATATGTCTCCTTTTTCCTCCATTGAGCTCTTCCAGCCCATTCCCACCACCCAGCATAAGCCCTCATTCCCCTTCTGTCTGTGTCTATTGGTTGTGCTTATATGCATACATACAAGTTCTTTGGTTGATCTCTTACCCCAAACCACCCCCCACCACCATTCCCTGCCCTCCCTCTGAGGTTTAACAGTCTGTTTGATGCTTCTATGTCTCTGGATATATTTTAATCCCTTTGCTTCTTTCACCGAGTCCCCCAACCTCCCTCCCCTTTGGCAATTAACAGTCAAGTTTTTGTGTCTATGAATCTGTTTCAGATTTGTTTGTTCATTTTGTTCTTTAGATTCCACATATAAGTAAATTCATATGGTATTTGTCTTTTTTTGACTGACTTACTACACTGAGCATAATACCCTCTAGGCCCACAGGAAAGTTTTTGATAAAGGTTTTTGAACAATGCATGGATTCATTCCTATGAGCTGCCTTGGTATAGCTTAGCTCCAGACCCTTGATGGAGGAAGATGATCTCCATCATCTCTAGGTCACTTTTAGACTTAAGGGCTCCAAAATTATTTTTTTCTGAATATATTTATTTCAGCCTAGACCCTTAGGATGCCTTTGATTCTGACCACCAATGAAAATAAATTTGAGATACTATCAGTGAAAACGGATGTCATTGTTTCTCCATATTCTGATAAATTGTCAATGTGTTCTCTATCATATATATATATATATATATATATATATATATATATATGTATATATATATATATCCTCTTTCTCCTAGCACCACCAATTTCAACTTCATTTCTGTATGAATTTAGAAGAAATTCTTTCTGGAGGCAAGCAATCTCTGTATCATTAGTATAAAGTAATCCTTAGTATAATGGGCTTTAATTGCCTTTAATTATTTTATATCTGAAATACTGTACATTATAAGACATCTAGAACCATAATAATAAAATAATCTTATTATAGTGGTTTATTGAAGTACTACACTCAGCTTTAATTTCTGAGAATCACTCTGAGAGCTAATAGTCCTTGTAATCATTCTAATCTTATGGCAGAGGTTGAAGGTGCAATGGGCCTCTGAATAGGAAACCAAATATATAAACTTTTAAAATTAATTCCTATTAAGGTCTGGGGTTTTCTCTCTACTCTCATATGCTTGAGTTATAAAATTTAAATAGTCAATTAATTCAATAGTCACATGGTAAACTACCTTTAAAATTAATATTTTTATATTTCCACATTAAAATAATTATATATTCTATGCTAAGGTATCTCAGAAGCTAGTGAAAGCGAAGAAATATTAGCTCCATTATTATTAATCCTCCAGTGTAGGTGGACTATTGATTTGAATGCTACAGATTTTAGACAGATTTTAGAGGAGGATTGATTTTTTTTTTAATCCAAGGCTAAAATCTATCTCCCTATAGCCTATTAGTCTATGTCTCAGCAAAATGTTCATTAAGCAATGAGGATTGTCAAGTACAGTGAGGGTGGTGAGAAAAGAATGTGGGATATATTACTTAGGCAGGAGGGATAGGTTTTAGTCACATTCCAGTATTTCCAACAATTTGACTGTATTGAATGCCATAATGTTTTGTTTATGCAGACCCATTCAGTACATACAATAACCTCATTGAAAGGGGAAGCAGCAGTCCATGCAGATAAACAAACTGGCTTCAGCAGATGGGAAATTCAGAATACCAACTTCCTTTGGAGCTTGGTTCCTCAGTGTGTTACAGTTGGTTATAATCTTTCAGAAAGCTGCTCTTGGGCTCTCACTGCCCTGATGGCTAAAATATCCCTTGAAGGAAGTAGTATCTACGTCAATCCAAGTTTGATCCAACACCACAGGAAAGCTGCTATAGTCTGATATCTCCTTTTAAAATATCTTAAACAGAGAAGCATTGAGACTGAACCTAAAAAACCTCATGTCAGGCAACTAATGTTTTTAAATAGAAAGGAGCTGTAAAAGAGGCAATGAATAAAATGTGAACTGAATTTTGCAACACTACCTCACAAGTGTTAGACTCTGATTTCATTTTATTTCTCTCTCAGTGTGGTATTTTTAAGGACCCTGAGCCTCTGTCTTGAACCAATTTATCACTAGGCCACACTTTTGTTACACCTTACCTTTGGTCCATCCAATCCATGTAATTCATGTCTTTAAGGTCAGTGCAATGTCAGCTCAATAACGAGCTAATGCACTTTACAGATAATAGCAAGGATACAACATTCAGACACTTGAGATTTCCAATGCTTTACACTCTCTTTGACACCTCCCCAAAGCTAACTCGATCTTTACTATATTCGCTTAAAAACCAATTGCAGATTTACTGTTTTATCCCTTTCTATTTTGTTATTATTAGAGTTAAAGTATATTAATTATGCCACACTTAGCAAGTAAAACTGACCTTAAAGCTCTCAGATAATGACTTGAGGATCCTCAGTTGGAGTAAGCTCAGAGAAATGAACATGGAGTGATGGAAAGTAGTGATTATATTGTGAGTACCCATTATACATCGATCACTCTATTACAAATATTTTATATATTTTCCCATTTAATGAACATAAAATGGTTATCATTTGGCTATTATAACCCTTCTTGTTTAAAAAAAGAGGAAACATGCTCAGAAATAGAATAATTGTCCCAAATCACATAGCTAAGAAATATATCAGCCAAAATTTGAGCAAAAATCTGAGTGAAAACACATAATGCTTTCCCTTTTATCACCTAGCTTCTCTCACCACATGCCTCAAACTAGCTTCTCTAATACCTCTAGCAATCACTAACCACTAACAGATCAAAATCCCACAAACCCCCCCCCACACACAAATTTATATCAGATGTGAAAAATAGTTTTTAATCATGTATTTCTGGTAACCATCTGTCCAAATAAAAATAATTTTCATTTTAAACAGTAGTACTATTGTATTTGTCACAAAATTGTAATATTTCAACAAACTATTTACCTTCCATATCATCTGTTAACCTAGTAATATTATAGAAAGCTAAAATCATGTCTGATGAGTTTTATTAACTCAGAAAGTAATGTAAGTCCTCCTGTACTCCTTATTCCACCTTAAAAACAAACAAACAAAAGGACAATAGGGGGTGGGGGCATGATTGGGGGGATTGGAATGGGGAGTTGAGGACAAATATGTGATACCTTAATCAATAAAGAAATTAATTAAAAAGTAAAAAAAGAATTCTTATAGTTCTATAACTGATATCCCTTTTCACATGTACGTATACTAATGGCTATCCAATAGAAATGGTGCATAATTTACAAATTTTAAATATATAAAAGTATGTGATCACACACAAAAAATCATAGGATTCATTTATAAAAGTGAGGAAAACAGTGTGCATCAGGAAACATCTTGTTAGGATTAAAATTTTATTCTGTATGATGTTTGCTTTTTTAAAATTAAATAGCATTTTTGTTGTAGTTGGACTAGGGCATAGCTAAAGAGAAAATATCAGTAAGTAGTATTTGAGGCACTTATATTTTTTGTTCTGTTAGAACTATTGCGATAGAATTTAATTTGGGATAATACTGAGTTAGTATCCATTAGAACATTTGTTAAATTGTTAAATAAGGTTACTGTTCTAAACTCGCTTTTACATTTTCATTTTGAAGTCACAAATCCTTAGCACACAATACTGCGCCCCCCCACCCCCACCCCGCCCCATGAGAAATTATTTCTCTTGCCAGTAAGGATATTCATTCATCCAACTTGTCTCTTAGGGATTTTTGCTTATTGAGTGGTATAATGTTCCACATTTGATAATGAGGCCTAAGATTCTGTGACTGGGGAGTAATTTTACTGGAGAATCCTTGTTTTAATGCAATATTCTTGGGATAATTAATACATGAACCCATTTCTTATATGAATACACTTTACACAATTTATAGGAATAATTTCTAATAGACTAATTCCTAGATCTTATGCCTTATTGTAGGTGGGAAAAGAAGAGGAAGGTTCACAGGATTATAAGATTTTGGTCGGAGATTACAACAGGCGAAGATTTTCAACCTGGGGAAAATGTTTAATTGAGAAGTTCAGGATTGAGGGTAGGGGTAGGTGAGAGGATGGATACTGAAAAATAAAGTTGGATGTCAAAAATAGCCCATCTATGTGTCAATTGTCAAAGTATGACCTTGGGAATAGTCATCACAAAATCCAACTGTGCCTGAGAAGGAAGAAGAACTAACTGCATTTGCAGCTGGAAATGACTCCATCTAAGTTGCTTCTGTAACTCCAGGAAATGAAAATACATAATAGTAAGTCTGAGTAAAACTGTATGCCTAAAAATGAAGATGGAAAACAGCTGTGCTCTCTTTCACAACAATCATTAGACTTCACAGACAGATGGGAATAGAGATGGAATGATGGACAATCAAATGTGCTATTAGCTCTGGCAGATTCCAAATATTGGCTGACTTTCGAAGCTTGCATGAAAATCAACCTCATAGAAATACTACACACATTTTATGAATGTTAACACATATTTGGCAAAAGTATTTAACTTTATTCTTTTCAAACTTTTCCTTATTTTTCTTAGATGTCTTCCAGTAAGTCTGTCTTCTTTATGCCATGAAAAATGAATCGTTTAAAAGGGGAAAGACATAAAAATATAGTTTTTGAGTAAAAAAATCTTTTTTCTTTAACCAGCTACCAGTGGGAAAGTTCAAATTTAATGCTGATAGAAAATTAATCTGTTACTTCATTTTAATGATTAGCTGGACTGCATTTTATTCATTTGCTTTGAAAAAGATAAATATCAGTGGTATCCAAGAAGAATGCAAGTGTTCTACCTATGTTGTGTAATTAGTTTAAGTGGCTTTCTTTTGTAAACTTGTCTGAAAAAGGGTCATTCAGACTGCATCCCAACACCACCATCTCCAATCTACCACCTATTACTGCAACACGTGTTTTCCTGTCACGTTGTGATAGCTTTGAAATGCTTGAAAATACCTTCTGTGTCTAGCTGCTAATAAGTGTGAACCAGATTCGGGAAAGCACTGTGTTACTGAAGATTAGGATCACCAAATGTAAGGCTCAGCCAGTCAAAACTTGAAATGCATGAATAAAGCAGTTGCACCATAATGATATATTTTAAGTCAGAGAGAATTATTTGTCTTCAATCATGCTTATGAATAATTTTGATTTGTTGTTTATGCATTATAGAAAAGGGGACCTTCTTAGTTCATGTCCTGTGGCATGGTGACATATAACACTGAAGGTACATTTTCTAGAAGCTGTTTTATTAAGTACAGAGGCGTAAGAAGGAAAAGGGATTACTCTGTGTCATAAATTAAATATGCACTATTTGAATGTACAGGATGGTGCTTTTGAAACATGGTGATACCTTTTCACTCTACTTGCCATGTGAATCTAAATTCAGAAATGTACAGCAATTTGTAAGCAATGTGCTTCCTTTGGCCAATCAAGTACCCCTTATTTGTGTAGGCTTGTTAAAACCAGGTTCCTGCCAATGAAATGTTCCAAATCCATCTCAGTCACCTCTTTTGCTGTGCTGAATCAGCACTCTCTGGGCACAGAGTTTTCTTTAAAGTTTCCTCAAAATATTACACACTGGAGGGAATACTTTCACAAAGGCTGATTCAGCAAGTGAGCAAGAGAGGAAGTGAGAGATTTATAGGGTTCTTTTAACGCTGGAAGGAGAGCCCTACTGATGAATAAGAGGATGATTATGCAATTTAGCCTATGTGGGCTGAGATTTCAGAGAATGAATCTCAGCCTGTTCATTTTTTTTAATATTAACGAATACTCTGCTACTCAAAACACACTTCATTCTTCAAAATCATTTTACATTTGTTTCATTTTTTCCTCCTTTATATAATGGTTAGGTATGCAAGTCAGGTATAATTAACCAAATTTGACAAAGTAAATAAGACAGAAGAAAATTAAATAACTTGTCTATGACAACATAGTAAATTATTGGCAGAGTTGAGACTAAAAGACTATAAGCTAGGTTGCTTTACTTCCATTCTATGAACTTTTCAAAGTAAATACTGGCTACATATTTGGATATATATAAACTCCACATAGAGATAGAGGTAGACATTGAGATAGAGAAATGGATGGATAGATAGGCAGCTTGATCAATAGATGGATAGCGGACATTTATTATAAAGCAAAGATTGTGCAAGGTACTTTAGTTACTTTGATGAATAAATCAGTCTCTGCCCTGGAGGCAGAGTAAAAAAAGACAGTTTAAACTCAAACAACAGTTTTTAAGTCTCATGCCTTCTGTTGACTAACATATGAGGAAAACACTGACTCTGATTTGAATATTTGAATGTAGGCATTAATTGCAACTATGATGCCAATTTATTTCTAGAGCTACTGAAAATGTTTCATTATCCATTCTAATTCCCAGGAGTGCTTTTTTTGGTTTGCTTGTTTTTTCAAAACACTGACAGAAAATTACTAAAAGTAGAGAGCTATGTTTCTAGAGCTACTGAGCAATTGGCTTTATGATATCGGACACTTATTTGACACTTCTCTCTTATAGTACAGACTGCAGTGGTAAGTTACATGGGAATCTGATGAACTCTTCTTTGCTATCAACAAGTAAACAATTCTCCATTCCACACTTTTCCTTAATTTCACAAGTGAAATTTTTCAATCTGTCTAAATTGAGTTTTCTTGAAACATATCATAGCCTGCAGCTTACTAAGAAAGCTAGTGTGTTAGTAACACAATATAATTAGGAAAAACTGAAATCCATTCATTCATTCACCAAATGATTTTTGAGTACCAGCTATGAGTCAGGAACTATGTTATGTGCTCAGGTCCCTGTCCTCATGGAATTAATAAGTTTATGTTTCACAAACATTGTAACTGTCCCTAATGCTGTGAAAAAAGTTATATGTGTTATTTGAGTTTATAATAGGTGTATTTTACATAGTTGTGGTAGTCAGGAAAGATTTCGCTGAGACTATATCTATTAGGCCAAGAGCTGAGGATTAAAGAGTTAAATAGGCAAAGAGTTTAGGATAGACACACCAGGTACAAAGAAAAGCATGTATAATGATAACACAGAAGGGCCCTTAGACTGGGTTGAGAAACTGACGGAATAGCAAATTCAGTAAGTAAAAACTAGACTTTTGTTTGAGTAAAGATCTGAGGATTTTATGTAGATGCTCCCAATCTTCTTTTGAACAGGTTCACCCTATAACAACCTCCTTTCCTGGAGGGATATACTTGTGATTACCCATTTTAATCATTTATCCTATTGGCCCAAGAATCATCTTTAATTCAACTTCATACATGGAAATAGAAAATGGGGGTTGCCCTGGGCCGGTTTTGCTCAGTGGATAGAGCATCGGTTTGCGAACCTAAAGGTCCCAGGTTCGATTCCAGTCAAGGGCACATGCCTGGGTGGTGGGCCCCAATCACCAGTGGGGGAATTGAAGGAAGAAGCCGATCCATAATTCTCTCTCATCATGGATGTTTCTATCTCTCTCCCTTTTCCTTCCACTCTGAAATCAATAAGAAAATACTTTTTTAAAAAAAGAAAGAAAATGTGGGTTTTTATCTATGTTAACTTAATCTATTCAGCCACTGGGCATTGTCTTTGTCTGCTGGTGGGCTGGTGGGTGAGATTTTTTTTTGTTGTTGTTGTTGTTTTTTTGTTTTGTTTTGTTTTTCTTCTAATCAAAACAGAAGTCAAAAGGGGGAGTTAGATTCTTTGAAACTGGTGAAATGTTTCATTGTGTTCTAGAAAAACTGTGCAGTCCATTCTAGGCAACAAGAGGTAGTCGTCATACAACAAAACTAGATCTACACTAAACACAGGCTTATAAGTCATCATGTCAATTTAAAAATGAGTTTGATGTTTGACAGAGTCACTATATATCGCTATGTTTTGTGATGACAGGCTGAGGTAGCAGTTTATTCAGCTTTAAGCCTATGTAGCTGTCTTAGAAGATGAGTAAAATCAAATGGAAAAATGATAATAGACTGACAATGAAAGCTTCACTGAAGATCTGAAAATAAGTGTGTAACAGTCTCTATTGAATGCATAAAGATGTAGTGAAAAGACCAATGAGATAAAACCTTGTTTGTCCCTATCAGTCCAACTAGTCTTTCCAGATGGCCTTGACTGCTTCCTTTAATTCAAATGCTACAGCCTTCACAGATCATTTACACTTCACTTATTAAGCATTACTTATTATTTATTACTCCAGTTTCTTCTTTCCCCAAGGAGACTGTAAAGTCCTTGAAGACAGAAGCTATGCATTCCTTCTACTCTCTTTGTTGTCTCGGGTATTTTTCCTAATTCTATTTGTACACAATAAAGGTAGCAAATACTGTGTGTGCTAGTTGAAGAAATGTATATTGTATTGGAGCCCACCCGACTGAATTGGCCAAGGTTAAATGGCTAGTAAATGGTGAAGCCTATATTTGTATCATGGTCTGCCTGACTTGTTAGTGCTGAAGTCAGACAAACACATATTAGAATCCCTGGCTCCATTATATATTTAGTTGTATAAATGTGGGCAAAACATAAACTCATTAATTCAATACACACTGTAAGCAAAGCACTATGCTAAATACCTATTCTCATTCTTATTCTCATTCATGTTGGTCTTTTCACTACATCTTTATGGCATTCAGTAGAAATGTTACCCATTTATTTTCAAATCCTCAGTGTGGCTTTCATTGTTAGTCTTTTATTTATTCATTCAATTTTACTTATATAACTTCTTTTTACTATTCTATCATAGCTGTGAACTCTTTTGCTTGCAATGTTTCCTGTGGATCTAAGGTAACTTAGAAAAGTGATAATATAATTCCCTATTACAAAAGAGCATATCAAGACACAGAAAAGTGAAGTAATCTGTCCCAGGTCATGCTGTTAATAAACAGCAGAACTGAGATATAAAGACAGTGGGTTTAATTCTAAGCTGAGTGTAGCCGAGTGTAATTGATTACAACATTAAATAAACACATATCATATCAGATACTCCTGTCCCCTAAAATTGAATAGAAAGTTTTACTCTCTGCATATGCCCATTTCCCCCTGAAGTTTTCTTTCATCAGATTTTAAAAGTTGTTCATGACTCCAAAACAAAATAAAAGAACACTTATTAGACTGGTGTGGAGGAGGATGGGGATATTTAGTCCTACCACATGCTTTCCTTCATTCCAAAAGCTCATGATTCACTTGAAAAGCTAAAATAGGCAGCGAGGTAAATATGCATAAGATATTAGGCAAAATATGTTCACTCCTAAACAAGTGGCTTAGAGGAAGGAGAGATAATTCTGGCTGAGGCAATAAGTATAGACATCACAGCCCTGGCTGGTTTGACTCAGTGGATAGAGCGTCAGCCTGTGGACTGAAGGGTCCCAGGTTCAAGTCTCATCAAGGTCACATGCCCTGGTTGCAGGCTTGATCTTCAGTGTGTGTGTGTGTGTGTGTGTGGGGGGGGGGGTGGGGATGGCTGGCAGGAGGCAGTCGATGATTCTCCCTCATCAGTGATGTTTCTATCTTTCTCTCCCTCTCCCTTCCTCTCTGAAATCAATAAAAATATATGAAAAGAAAAGACATCACAGAAAAAAAGTGGATTTGAGTCGTGTCTTAAAATGTGGGAAAGATTTTGAGAGGTAAAAAAGTAAAACATGCCTTGCCGGCTCCAGAGGTGGAGGAAGCTGTATGAGCAAAGAAAATGTCACCCTTCGATGTTGATACAGTATGTGAAACATCCATAATTTCTCCTTGCTATTCTGGCATAGCTGTGAATTCTCTTGCTTACACTGCTTTCCTATTGATGTCCTGGTGACTTAGGAAGGCTTGGCAGAAAGTTTTGCAGAGCATCTGTTTTAAGCTAGTGGTTTTCACAACCTTGCATTCAAGCATCCCAAAGCCAAAGTGAAATTAAATTAATTTGACCCTTAAAAATTACATTTGTAATAAGGAGAACTAAAGACCATAACATGAAGATGGCACAACAAAACAGAAATCAAATTAAGAGGCTGTCCCGAAGACCCCTAAGGTGAGGAGGACCTTTCATGCATTGAATGCTGTTAAATCATTCAGTTCATTTCAGTGACTTGCTTTTGACACAGTGTTGGATAAAATGTACTTCATTGTTCCTGTGCATAATTAATACCATTCTGTAGTCTTCATCAGATAGGTCATCTCTGAGTATAAAACAATCGTATTTTTTTTCTGAATTCTCTCTTGAAATTGTTCCTCAAATCATACATGAGGAGCCATAGAAGAGTGTCTGAAGAATTACTGTAAAGGCTGTTCTTTAATGAACTTAATGTTCTGCGTATCATTCATTCATTTATGTATACATGCATTCATTTCTTCTTCCATCTATTATAACAATAACTCTTTTTATCTGTGTGTTTTTTTTTTTCAGTTGCCTGAATGCTTATTACCATTAGGCACTGTGTTAGGCTCTGGCTATATGAAGATGAATAAGACGTTTTATTTTTTTCATTTTTTAAAATATATTTTTATTAAATTCAGAGAGGAAGGGAGAGGGAGAGAGAGATAGAAACATCAATGATGAGAATCATCAATATGCTGCCTCCCTCCCCCCACTGGGGATGAAACTCACAACCTTAGCATGTGCCCTGACAGAGAATCAAACAATGACCTCCTGTCCTGGTTCATAGGTTGATGCTCATCCTCTGAGCCACACAGGCTGGGCAATAAGACGGGTTTTATCCTTAAATTGCTCACAGTCAAGTGGGAAAAGCTGGCATATAAGTAGATAAACTAGAGTGCAATAGATAGGCTTAAAAAGTAGGGTTTCATTTTTAAAGGGTACATTTTAAAAAGCTTTGTATTAAAAAACAACAACACTGCATTAAAATCCAGGCATGACAAAAGGAAATAAAACTTAAAAATGATACTACCACTCCAAACATTCATTTCCCCTACACAAAGCCAAACACTATTCAGTTTCTTATATTTCTTTCTTGGATTTTTTTACATATATGCATATGCAGACACATTATGTCTATTCATCTGCACCCTGCTTTTTTCACTTATAATATCTTTGAGACTTTTCCATATCAGTCCCACTCCTCACTCATTTTAATAACTAAGTGGCTTTCATTGTGTGAATATAAACCACATTTACTCAACAAGTCTCTTCCCAAGCACATTTTGTTGGTTTTCATGTGGTCGCTATTATAAAAGAAACCAACAAACAAAGAGCAGTCTAATAAAGAGCTTTGTGTTTATAATTGTATTGAGAAGGCTAACCCCTATTTTGTAAAACTACTGTTTGGAATTATCTGCTATTTTTTTAGACAGCCTCTTATTCTGAAAAAATAACTTTGCTTTCCAGCCTGCCTTAGCCTGCTTAAATAATAAGGAAGATAAACTTAGCTGTCTAACCTTGTAGGCCAGAGACTAGATATGCCCATACTCTCAATGCCATACCAGGTGTATTTTTTAATTGGCTAGAACTGTGTTGTTTTCAAGGTCAACAGCGAGATAACCATTAAGCACACATAGGGCTGGCTCTTTAATAAAAAGGGAATTTCTGCTTGTAGCCTTGCTTAGAATTTGAATTCATTTTCTCTAAGCCCACAGGTGAATAAAAACAAAACAAAACAAAACAAAACACAAACAAAAAAACAAACAAAAACAATGCTTAAAGCTTAAGCATTGTTTGATTTTTTTCCCCAGTTTTCTGCAACAGTATGATACATTCCTAGTGGTGGAAGTGTTGTATCACAGACTATGTGCCTATTTAGAAACATATTTCCCAATTGCCTTTCAAAAATATGGTTTGAACAAAATTAAATAGAAACAGAGAGATGGATACATGGAACAGGCTGACAGCTGTCAGAGTAGGGGGGCTTTGGGGGACTGGATGAAAGAAGGTGAAGAAAATAAGCAATATATATATATATATGTGTGTGTGTGTGTGTGTGTGTGTGTAGCAATCATGCTTTTTAATATATTTTTATTGACTTCAGAGAGGAAGGGAAAAGGGTACAGAGATAGAAACATCAATGATTAGAGAGAATCATTGATCAGCTGCCTCCTGCATAATCAGGGATCAAGCTCGAAACTTGGGCAAGTGCCCTGACCAGAAATTGAACCATGACCTCCTGGTTCATAGGTCGATAGTCAATCACAGAGCCAAAAGGGCCAGGCAATCATGCTTTATGTAAAGTACATAAAGACAACAATGTGGTGATAGCCAGAGGGAAAGGAGATGAGGGCTGGATGGAAGTGGGCAAAAGGAGGGAAATAGGAATGGACAGTGGACAGAGACTTTGCTTGGAGCAATGGGCATACGATGCAGTGTATGGATGATGTTTTATTGAGTTATACATTTAAAACCTGTTCCCCCCAAAATTCAATAAATAAAAAAGATATATATGGTTTGTTTCCATTTTACTGTAGTACTAGGAAAGCCTAGAAGTGGGAGCAACTAATTCTGCCTTGAAGACTAAGGCAGGTTTTTCAGAAGGGAATTTGAGTAGGGTATTATGAAATGAGTTCACCAGGTGGAGAATATGCACATGAGTACTCTATGTACAGGGAATAAAATTGACATTTGAAAGGACATAATATATATGCTATGTTCCCTGTAGAGTTTCACTTTCCTAAAATTCCCTGAACTCCATATATTATTCCTTCCTTCTCTTCCCCTAAAGCCCTGATAACCACTGCTCTTTTTACTATTTCTACAATTTTGCCTTGTCTAGAAGATCATATAGTAAGTCCTTGGAATCATATGATACATAGCCTTTTCAAATCAGCTTCTTTCACTTAGCAATTGGCATTTAAGTTTCCTCTATGTCTTTTTTTGGCTTGGTAGCTCATTTCTTATTAGTGTTGAATAGTATTCCATTGTACAGATATACTGCAGATTATTTATTCATTCACCTACTAAAAGAAATCTTGGTTGTTTCTAAGTTTTGGCTGGTATGAATAAAATTGCCTGGATTTAGTGTTGTTGTTGTTTTTTTTTTGTGTGTGTGTGTATTAAGACCTTACATATTGATTCCATTAACAATTGTATAAGACAAATAAGATGTTTCATTTTTTGCATCAATTTCAGTAATTTTATTTCTTGTACTTACACACCATGTTTTTAAAATTATTAGCATAATGTTGTTCATGATATTTTCTATTTATCTTTCAATATCTGCTGCATTCATATTTACACCTTTTCTAATTTTCTAATGATATAAACCTACTCCAGCAATTCTGGTTTCCAGCATGTGTCCAGGCAAAACTATATCCTGGACTACAGGTACGTTTAAAATTGAGGAAGAAATGTGTCACAGGGAGGTCTAATACGACCTCACTCTATTCTAATTTTAAAAGTAAATCATGAATGTGTAAAAATAAGTGATATGGAGATATATGATTTGAAAAGTTACAGTCTCATATTTTCTTTCCCCCAGGTGTAATCACTATTAAAACTTTGAAATACATTCTTCCCATATATTACTTTATTTCTATAGAAATTAGAGCATAATAAATTTATCCTTTCAAAACATTGACTTTTTTAATTTAATACTAGTGGCCCAGTGCACAAAATTCATGCACAGGAGGGGGGGATGTTCCTCAGCCCAGCCTGTACCCTGTCCTGTCTGGGACACCTTTGGGGATGTCCGACTGCCAGTTTAGGGGAACAGTGGTTAGGGGTGATCAGGCAGGCAGGCAGTTGAGCAGTTAGGGATCAGGCCTAAACTGGCAGTCAGACATCCCTCTCGAAATCCAGGACCACTGACTCCTAACTGCTCAACTGCCTGCCTACCTGATTGCCCCTAACCACTATTCCTGCTGGCCTGATTGCCCCCAACTGTCCCCAACTACTAGCCTGATCACCTCTAACTGTGCCCCTGTCAGCCTTCTTGTCCCCAACTACCTCCCACCTTGCTGGCCTAACCCTCAGCCAGCCTGATCACCCCCACATGACCCCCTGCTTGCCCCCAATTGTCACCCCTGCCAGGCAGCTTGCTCCCAACTGCCCCCTGGTCTCCCTGCTGACCAGCTCGCCCCCAACTCCCCTCCCGCCAGCCTGATTGCCCTTAACCACCTCTGCCTCAGCCCCACCACTATGGCTTTGTCAGGAAGGACATCTGGAAGGTCTCCAGGTCTAATTAGAATATTACCTTTTTATTAGTATAGATTAGTATAGATCACATCCCGCATGGTTCAGGGTTCCTGTTCAGGGTTTGGGTTCTGAAGAAAGCCTCACTCAAATGAAAAGAGACTAGAAAAGAATTAATTTGGGAAATAGGGAGCCAGGCAGGAGTCCACCTTTAGGGGGAGAACTACCCCAGCTCTGGCTTTGCTATCCCTTTTATTAAGGTTATGAGATACACCCATTTCCTTTAGGCAGGGAATTCCAATAATAGACAATCAGCAAGAATTTACATATGATTAATAGGTGGAGGTTGCTTTAACTACCAATGTTTTAACTAAACGATGAGTGATTAGCTTGACCATTCAGAGCAATTAAGGCTTTCCAGACTTCCAGATTCCCTTTACACATTTCTCTATTAGTGACGATGATTGGTTTCTGGCAGATTAGAGGCCCAGTGAGTAGCTCACTTTCACTTGCCTCTGCAGGCCACCCCACCTTCCACCACTTGTAGCTCACTGCTGCTACCCTGTTTTTCCCAAAATAAGACAGTGTCTTATATTAATTTTTTCTCCCAAAGTTGCGCTAGGTCTTATTTTCAGGGGATGTCTTATCTTTCCATGCGCTAGGTCTTATTTTCGGAGGATGTCTTATTTTCGGGGAAGCACGGGTAGTAGCTCTCTGTTGTGAGCAGCTTGTGCCCCTCCCTGCCCCACCCACAGCAAGTGAGCCATTGCTCATTGGTAGTGATTCAGTCACAACCACAAGCCTTTTATTATATAGATATCTTGGAAATATTATCATGTTCTATATCCTGAAAATTAACAGTACTTGTGACAGGTTATTTATTAGAAGGTCAATCTATTTTTATTTTCACCATGACTCTTCTGTCTTAAGTATTCCAGATTGCAGTAACCTCTTTATCCGTAGATTTCCTTTAATATTTGTGTTATAATTTAATCCTCCCAAAATTTAGCACTCGATTGTATAATATATCATCTTTTATTTTTTAGTTAAAACATTGCTCTCTTATTGTTTCATATTAACCAGTCTCATTTATTTAATAAGACTAAGTTGTTGCTGTTTTTTTCTTGTATCCCACCATCATAATAAGAACACAGTAGATACTCACCTGCTTGTTATCTGTTAAATCTGGGATTCTTGAATTCAGCAAGCAAAGGCATACAAATGAAGAAAGAAACCATGTTGTGCTCGCATTCTGCACATCTGCCAGCACATTGCCCAATCTCAATAAATGTTAAACAAGCAAAGCTGAGATATATTAAACAGTACCCTGCAGTTCATTACATCTGCAGATGTCGATATTTATTTCAACCAAAGCTTTCCCTGGCCTACAGATGATTTTTATAAAGGCATACATCTGTTCATCTGTCCCCTAATTTTAGGCCAAATGTGTTCACAGGCCAGGGTGGAGCCAGGGGCAGAAATAGTTCAATATTCCAAATCACTTTATTTGTTCAAACAGAAGTGTTCATTAACAAATAGAAGTATTCTTACACCAAATTTTTACAAAAGTTGGTGAAATTTCACCATATATTCTCATTCATTTGTGCTACTCAACTTTAAGATTATATAGTATATTGCTAGTGGCCTCGTGCACAAAATTCATGCACAGGGCAGGGGTTCCTTCAGCCCAGCCTGCACCCTTTCCAATCGAGGTCCCCTATGGCATCAAGCCTAAACCAACAGTCAGACAACCTGCTGCAATCTGGGACTACTGGCTCCTAACCACTCAACTGAATGCCTGCCTGATCACCCCTAACTGCCTCTGTCTGCCTGCCTGATTGCTCCTAATCTCTCTGCCTACCCGCTTGATTGACCCTAACTGCCTCTGTCTGCCTGATCACTTCTAACTGCCCTCCCCTGCCGGCCTGATCTCTCCTCCAATTGTCCTCCCCTGCCATTCTGGTCGCTCCCAACTGCCCTCTCATGCCAGCCTGATCTCACTACTAACTGCTTTACCCTGCTGGCCTGATTGCCCCTCACCACCTCTGTCTCAGCCCCCATCACCGTGGATTTGTCTGGAAGGATGTCCAGAAGGATGTTCAAAAGATGTCTAGTCTAATTAGCCTATTCCCTTTTATTAATATAAATGCCACAGAGTACTCTACAGGCTTGTAATCCTGTGGGAATGAACACCGAGAGATTCCTTTAGCTGGGGCTGAGGAAGACCCAGGTTAATGGTCCTCAATAGTCATGGGGAGTGCGTTTTGGCCTGTTTTCTTCAGAAGAGCCTACTCTTCCTCCACCCCTCCTACATTCACTACCCCTTCACTCCCCTCTCAACCTCCCTCATCCAGCCCCTCACTCCCATGCTGGTGCAGCCACACCCAGATTGTCTCAGCCTCTAAATCACTCTCTGCTGTCAGAAGCTTTGAGAGCACGGTTCCAACCTAGTTCCTCCCATACACAGTGCCATGTATTCAGTAGGTGCTCAATAAATGCTCACTGAGGAGAATTAGGGGGAAAGGCTACCAAATCACCTCCCAAACTTTAGAAAGGTCTCAAAGCCTGTGAACACAGGGGAAGTAGTCCTCACCTGGCCTGCTGCCCCTACCACCCCAGCCCTCACCCCACCTGCTGTACCCCCCATCCCCGGTGCTTTATCCAGTTTTGAGGAATTTGCAGGCTCCAGGACCATAAACTTGCAGATGTGCAGCTGCTCACAGAACAATGTGCAGGTGGGTTTGAGGTGCTGGTGGCCATGACACAGGCTTAGAGCAGAGACAGCCAGCGCCACCTGCTCAGGGACTACCCACTAGGGGATGGCGGCCGTGAAGCCCGTGTTCACCCATGTCACCACCATGAAGCTGAGGGACTCCTGCCGCAGCCACTCCAGCGCATTCATACCCATGCCATTCCGGAAGCAGTGCCACAGCTCCTCCAGCTCCAAGGTGCCCGAGGATGCTCACAGCCCCTGGGTCACCTGGGCAAGCGTGGCAGCCTGGGCCATGGCTGAGGCAATGGGGGCGCAGTGCCCTTCGGGCCTCTGGCTGGCAGAGCGGAAATCAGAAGTGAAAGCTGCCCTAGCTTGCGGAGTGGGGGGTGGGGAGGGAGGGAGAGAAGCAGAACCACTGTGGCTTCACCACACCCCCGGGCCCGCAGCTGAGTGGGGCTCCACACCTTCCCTCCGTGCCCCCAGTGGAGGCAGCTGGCCAGCCCGACCAGGCCCGGCGCTCTAGCAGGGCCCAGACAGCTCAGGGCCCCTGAGGGCAGCTCTAGGAGTGCAGGAATGAAAGCGTCTCTCCGGGCCCTTCACCTGCAGGATGGAGGGCTATGCTGCATGTGCGCTTTCCTCCCGGGGCCCAGGGTGTGAGAAAGGATCCACTGGGCAGATATTTTTTTGCCCCGCACTTCCATCAGGTGGGATGCAAAGGTCCCTGAGAGGGTGTGGCAGCCTTGGGAGACTGCGCCATCCTGGTTCACAATAAAAAAAGTACTGTGCTGAGCTGTTTCCCAATCGGACCTTCCTCTCCCTTCCCCAGCACACTTCAAACCTACTCCGGGCAACCACCCAACCTCACAGACCCTTAACACCTTCCCCCCTATTTTGTTGACTTTCCCCCATTAAATGCACACCCTATTGTGTCCCTACATGCGGGGAGCCAATGCTGCGCTGCTACAGAGGAGGAACTGGAGGGGGGAATGCCATCATGAGGCATCACTGTCAAGGTGTCTCTTGCTCAGAGCCCATACCACCCATATCCCAGACTGATTGGCAGCGAGGTGCGTTCGTTTGCCCAGAGCCTGGGACTGAGCACTGAGGTGGGACTCGAAGCCTTTGCAGGCAGTTTGCAGGAGCCCGGCCGTGGGTCCTGCTTGAGCTTGGCTCAGTGTTGCATGTTGTCACTGTGTGTGCATTGGGTGGGGGAGTATTCAGCAGAGCTCAGCCCACCCAGCTGCAAGGGAACCCTAGGTGTCTGGGCAAGTGAAGGGGGTGGGGACTTGCTTGGGTAATTCCGATGTTACCCCACTTGGTTTTAAACACAACCTCCCCCCCCCACCCCAACAGTGGTGCAGAGAGGCACTGAAGGTCTTTTTTCCTTCTGTATGCTCACATTCAAGTGCCTAGAGCTATGTAAGTGAACATAGTGCGTCTAGTGTTTCTTCATCCCTTTGGTTGCTTGGTCATTGGTTTTTATTTTTTTACTACCTTCCTTCCGTGCGCAGTGATCACACTTCATCTGAAGCAGGGCCCGCTGGAGTGACCTGGAGGAAGCACAGGGAGAGCAGTCAGGCATGGATGGTTACCCCTGGCACTGCTGGAGGTTATCTTTTCTTCCTTGAGGAACGTCTAGGGAGGGGAAGTGGCCACAGTGCCCTATCCGTGTCCCAAGAGGCCAGCAACACTGTTGGGATTGTGCTGGCAGTGCTGGTCCATTGGTGCCTGGCCTGTCCTCTTCAGATTCAACCTGCAGGACTACTAAGGGAGCCAGTCCAAGGGAGGGGAAGTGGCCTCAGTGCCCAAGGCCAAGTTCCAGGAGGCTGACAGCGCTGTCGGGATCCTGTCCACAGCACTGGTCAGTTGGTGCCTGGCTGCCTCTTGAGATTGGCCCTGCAGGACTACTAAGGAAGGTCCCCAGTTCCTCCCCACCTCCACCATGTATTGATTGGAGCCTGAAGGCCAGGAGGAGGGACCAAGGGGTCTGCCTTCCAGCTGCTCACCAGTCATTGCTGCCACTGATTGATCATCTCCTGCTCCTTTGGATACCTAGCCTGGCAGCGGGTTAAGCCTATGGTTGTTTTGAATGTTACAGACCCTAGGTTTTTACATATTAGGATTGGTAACTATCACTTGCATCTTTTGACATCTTCTGGAAGCATTTTCCATTCTATACCTAAGAGAATGGCCTCAGGCATAAAGTATCCTGTTCTGAAAAATCCCTCTTCATTGCTTCCTTGCTTATGCTACACTAAATTCTATGTGTTTTATTAATACCCTTGTGCTTTCCTTATCTTTTAAATAGCTGCATAATATAAGCTCTCTGCTACTGGTGAAAGGTAAGTATTTTTTGCCTCAAGAATTAGATGCATATCCTGTTCTACATGACACCTGCTTCTTACAGGTTCTAGAACCACATAAGACAAGCCAGTAACACCTTCTGTGGTAGTCTTATTGTTGAAAAACATGAAGAGAAATTGCACCCATTGCTGACATCAGAAGGATATAGATCCTCTTAGTTTAGACAAATCATAAAGAACAGTAAAAGTCTGGCATATGAAAAGATGTTCAACATCACTAATCATCAGGGAAATGCAAATTAAAGCCACAATGAAATATCTTCTCACACCTGTAAGAATCACTATTATCAATAAATCAACAAACAACAAGTGGAGAAGGATGTGGAGGAAAGGGAACCCTAGTGCACTATTGATGGGACTTCAGATTGGTGCAGCCTTTGTGGAAAACAGTATGGAGTTACCTTTAAAAAAATGTAACTGCCTTATGATTCAGCAATTCCATTTCTGGGAATTTATTCAAAGAAATCTAAACACTAATTTGAAGAGACATATGCAGCCTTATTTTCATTGCAGTGTTATTTACAATATCCAATCTATGGAAGTACTCAAGTGTCCATTAATAGGCAAGTGAATATAAAAGTGGTAACATATATATTATATATTGGATGGACCTAGAGGGTATTATGTTAAGTAAAACAAGTCAGAAAGAGTAAGATAAATACCATATGATTTCACTTACATGTGGAATCTAAAGAATAAAATAAACAAACAAAAAAGAAACAGACTCATAGATACATAGAACAGACTGATGCTTGACAAAAGGGAGAGGGTTGGGTGAAAAAGGTGAAGGAATTGAGAAGTATAGATTGATATTTATAAAATAGTCATGGGTTTGCAAATCACAGCTTAGGGAATATAGTTAATAATATTGTAATAACTATGTACAATACCAATTGGTTATCGAAACTTAGGTGAACAGTCTGTAAGTATATGATTGTCTAACCACTATGCAGTATACCTGAAACTAATATAAACTAATAATGTCAACTGTAATTGAGAAATTGAAAAAATAAGAATAAAAAATGTGTAATCTATACTGTAAAAAAAATCTTGAAGTAATTAATTCATTCCAATATTTTTTAAGTTTTCTAAGATTTACATTTATTTTAAAAAAGAATGTAAAGTAAGGGACAATATTTGCTCTTCCAAATGGGATAATAAAGTTAATGTTGACTTTTGGTTAAGCATGACAGATTAACTCTATTAAAGGGATGAAAAGGAAATAAAAGTAAGAAAATTGAAGAAAATGGAAGAGGAAAAAATAGAGGAGAGATGAAAATACCATGGGAGAGTAGTAAAAGATAGAACTTAGGACACTGAAAGGAATGTCTGAGAGGAGTGAAGGAACAGGATGGAGGAAAGCAATGAAATGAGTACATTTTTGTCTTCAGAACCTAGGAAGGGTCAGAAATTTCAACTATCTTGAAGCTCTAAAAATCTGGATCTGGGCAGGGTTAAAAAACAAAACACCAAAATAATACACAAAAAGAAAAAACAAGAGCAGTGTTTAATATTTTGTGTAAAGAGTACTTAGTCTCCAGATCCACTCCATCTTCTGACATAAATTGGTAGAGATGTTGGACCTGTAGATCACTATAACAGCTAATAATGAGAATACCACAACTGAAACCGGGATATTATCTGGGGATCTACATCCTTAGTTTTGGGATGAACTCAGCCCTTTCTTGCTCTCAACTTCTTGAGTACTGACAGTCAATATTACAATTCCAGGAAAGAGATTAGTGGATGGATTTCTGCCTGGGCTGGTTGGCTGACTCAGGGAAGATAATGCAAATGCAGAGATAGCAACCAGCTTTCCAGGAACTCACTTGTAAATATGGAAAACTCTTAAAGTGAAAATTTATAAAATGAAAAACAGATCAAAGTAAACAATCAGAGAAACAGAGACAGTAGAGGGGGAAAAACAGGATGTCATTATCATCACCATCATGATGCACAAAACAAAAAAATAATAGAATCATTAGAAGAAAAAGTTGATGAAACTGCATAGAAGGTAGATAAAATATCAGACTTTGAAAACAACAGAAAGGATAACATTTAAACCTGTAGATAATTTTTTTGTGAGTTTTTTTTTACCCAAACTGATGACAACTGCTGGGAAGCAAAATCTCAAAGAATTGAGAAAATGTCCCAAAGAACAATAGTTTTGCACCTTATTTTATACATTATTAGTGGCCCAGTGCACAAAATTCGTGCATGGGGGTGTGTGTTCCGCAGCCTGGCTTGCACCCTCTCCAATCTGGGACCCCTGGAAGGATGTCCTGCTGCTGGTTTACAGGGATCGGGCCTAAACCGGCAGTCGAATATCCCTCCCATAATCCGGGACTGCTGGCTCCTACCTGCTCACCTGCCTGCCCGCCTGATTGCCCCTAACCACTCTGCCTGCCAACCTGCTTGTGCCCACCTGACCCAGACGGCTGGCCTGTTTGCACCCAAATGCCCCCCTGGCAGCCTGATCATCCCCAACTACCCCCCATGCCAGCATGCTTGCTCCCAACTGCACCCCTGTGGCCTGATCACTCCCAATGCCTCCCCCCACCGGCCTGATCACCCACAACTGCCATCCCTTCTTGGCCTCTAACTGCCTCTACCTTGGCCCTGCCATCATGGCTTTGTCCAGAAGAATCTTCAGAAGGTCTCCTGGATGGCCTCCCAGTCTAATTAGCACATTACCCTTTTATGAGTATAGATAGAGGCCTGGTACATAGGTGGGAGCTGGCTGGTTTTCCCTGAAAAGTGTCCTGGATCAGACTGTGGCTTCCCTTGGGGCGTGGGGCAGCCTGGATGAGGGGTCTGTGGTGGTTTGCAGGCTGGCAATGACCCTATTGGGTGAGGGTCCCTGCTGGGGGGCGTGGCCAGCCTGGATGAGGGGATGAGGGCTGTTTTCAAGCTGGCCACACCCTCTTCAGGGTGGGGGAACCCACTGGGGTGCCTGGCCAGCCTGGTTGAGGGGCTGATGGCTGTTTGCAGGCTGGCCATGTCCCCCATTGGGGATCCTCACTCCATGGGGGTGTTGCCAGCCTGGGTGAAGGGTTGAGGGCCATTTTCAGGCTAGCCACGGTCCCCAGCAACCCAGGTTCCCAGCCCCTCCTTCAGCAGAGGCCAGGGTGAGCTGTAAGCCTGGGTCCCAGCCTCTCCTTCAGCAGTGGCCAGAGAAGGTTGGAAGCTTGGCTTTCACCATCTCTGGGGGAAACCCAAGCCAACTGCTCACTCCAGCTCCATGGCTGCCACCATCTTTGTTGGGTTAATTTGCATACTCACTCCTGATTGGCTGGTGGGCGTAGCAGAGTGATGGTCAATTTGCATGTTTCTCTTTTATTATTGTAGATAATTAAAAGAGGAAGCATGCATTGCATTAAATCTACTGATGATAGATTAGGGAGGCAGGAGAAAGCAGAGGTAAGGGAGACCTCTGAGACTGGATAAAAAAATAAAACAATAGACACTTCTTTTAGGTAGGTATGTATAGGATAGTTAACAATGAACAATTAACCTGACAATTTGTGTTTTGGCTCTGGCAGGTGGTTGTGCTTTGAGGGGTTCAGAATAAAGGAAATTACTTTGATATGCCAAAGATATGTTATCAGCACTATTTTCTTAGATAAAAAAAGAGAACAGAGCCTGGACAGTGTGGCTCAGTGATTGTCAACCCATGCACCAACAGGTCACTGGTTTGATTCCTGGTCAGGGTATATGCCCTGGTTTTGGGCTCACTCCCCATTATGGGGCATGCAGGAGGCAGCTGATCCATGAGTCTCTCTCATTATTAAAGTTTCTCTCTCTCTCTCCCTCTCCCTTTCTCTCTGAAACCAATAAAAATATATTAAAACACACACACACACTCACACACACACACACACACACACACACACACAATAGACAGGCTCAGTTAAGGTAAAGATTGACATTTATTAGGGAAAAATATGGACCTATGGAATGACTATCTGCCAAGAACTACTTTTAGTTAAAAAGTGTTAATTTGAGACCATTCTATGTAGTAACTCTAGGTCTCTGAGTTTGCAAAGCTGACATATAGGCTTCCCCTGAGTTTGTCAGATTTAGTTTGTAGTACTTTTTTGTCCACAATAGGAAAACACATCAGCTTAGGAGGTCCTACTCCATCACAATAGAATTTCCATAAATGCCTGAAAAATTATCACAAGAGTGGCAATTATCAATCCTATCCAATAAAAGAGTAATATGCAAAGTAACCATCACTCCACCTTACAAGCCACACCCATAAGCCACGCCCACCAGCCAATCAGAGTGTGTATGCAAATTAACCCCAACCAAGATGGCTACAGCCACAGAGGCTTGGATTTCTCTAGCAATTGAAGAAGCCAAGCTTTCCATCTGCCCTAGCAGGCCTAAGCCTCCACTCCAGGCTACAAATTTCAATTGTAGAAAGTAAATATGTCCCAGATACCAGGGCCTCCACTTGGGTCTCTGGGGGTGTGGCTGGCCTGCAAACCACCACAGGCCCCTCACTCAGGCCACCCCATGCCTCAAGGAAACCCCCACCCTGATCCCGGACACCCTTTAAGGCAAACCAGCTGGCCCCCACCCATGCACCAGGCTTCTATCCTATCAAAAATAATAATATGCAGATTGACCATTACTCCAACATACAATATGGCTGCCCCCATGTGGTCAAAGATCCTGCTCCATGTGGACACAAGATGACCACCACAAAATGGCCAGCAGGGGAGGGAAATTTGGAAAGACCAGGCCTGGAAGGGAGGGTAGTTGTGGGTGATGAGGCAAGTAGGGGAGGGCAGTTGGGAGGCACCAGGCCTGCAAGGGAGGGCAGTTGAGATGGACCAGGCCTGCAAGAGAGGGCAGTTGGAGGCGATTAATCCTGAAGGGGAGGGAAGTTAGGGGTGACCAGGCTGCCAGAGGAGGGAAGTTGAGGGCACACGTGATGGCAGGGGAGCAGTTAGACATCAATCAGGCTGGCATGGAGTGGTTAGGGGGTGATCAGGCTGGCAGGCAGAAGCAGTTAGGGGCAATCAGGAAGGCATGCAGGTGAACAGTTGGGAGCCAGAAGTCCTAGATTATGAAAGGGATGTCCGATTGACTAAACAGGCAGTTGGACATCCCTTGAGGAGTCCAAGATTGGAGAGGGTGCAGGCTGGGCTGAGGGACAACCCCCCTTCCCCCCGTGCATGAATTTTGTGCACCAGGCCTCTAGTAAAATAATAAAATACAGTTTCCCACCAGTGAAGGACATGAATTTTCTTAATGAACGTGCCAACCAAATATAATGAATGGAGGAAACTTATACCAAGGCACATTATTGTGAAATTTCAGAAATTTCAGTGAGTAAATCCTAAAAGCTTCCCTGAGGAAACAAAACAAGCAAACAGAAAAACTAATAAAATAAAAAAAGAGACAAAGGATTTGAAACAAGAATACATTTTCTCAACAGGAACACTGGATGGTAGATAAAATTGGAGAAATATTTTCAAAATTCAAAAGGAAAATCATTTCCAACCTAAAAATTATATCCAGTTAAAGCATCACACAAGTGGAAAAGTGATGTTTAAAATGATGATTAATAGTATTACTCATATGCCAAACTAAAAAGTCAGGAGATAATATCTAAAAATGAAGAAATGCATGTTATAAGCATGCTATTTAGAAATAGTAAGATAAATATCAAAAACAACATCTACAAGAGTTGAAAGCTCTTAGCCTGGGGAATGGTACTTGAGGTTAGAGATGATTTGGGAAGGTGGGCTGCTGTTTTTCTTTCTTTGACTTTTAAAGACATGGTCATGTATTATTTATAAAAAATAAAAACTGCATAAAAATAAATATGATGACTACTAAGCGGATTTATTTTTGATCCTTAACATCAATACATCCTAGTCTTAAGGTAACTATATGATTGATATTAATAACTTAGCCACCTTTTATTTATATAATTCTTTACAGAATAATACAGCAGGTTTTTTAATACCTTACTTACCAAAGTGAGATTTTTATGCTAGTTGAATACCAGTAATATAGAAAGCTCCTAAATAATTCTGAGTTGAAAAAGTAAGCACTGCACTTTTAGCTTCAGAAATGTCCCTTTGAGGAATCTTCTTATTGTGCTTCCCATAAAATACTCTGCTTTTAGTTGGTCCAAGTAGATGGGTGACACCTCTATCACCCAAAATTTCTTATTATTGTTCCTAAGAAAGACTATTTAAACACACACACACACACACACACAAAAAAAAAAAAAAAAAAAAAAAAATTATAAACTGGCTTTGATTAAAACCTTACACATACAGAGGAGTTGGGATCTTTTATGTGTGATAATTTGGGTACTCTTCCTGTATGGCCCATGGGAATAAATGGTATAATAAAATAGCCTGGTGCTAGAAAACTCTGCCATCCTTCTGAGGCAAATGTAGCACTCCCATATCCATTGTAATAATACTGCTTTTGTAGAGTTTCAGCAGCAAATGTAGTGGGACAAGACAGGCTTTGGCATCATACTGGACCCTGGTTTGAATCCCAGTTTAGTCCCTAAAAAAACAAACAAACAAAAACAAAACTATGTTCTTGGATAATTTAACACAAGCTTCAGTTTCATCTGTTTAATGGAGGGTGGAATAGTGTCTACATTACAGACTTACTGTAAGGATTAAATGAGATAATATAGGTAAGGTACTCAATATATTACATGACATATTAGAGTTCACTCAATGTTGTTTCTTAGTTCCTTCTTAAAATCACTCCAACTTGAAACTTATTCCTATCTACTATGATTTATTAAGCATCTAATCAGGACAAGGATGCTATTTCCTAAATCCTTAGTTCTCCCATTTAAAAGTTTAGGAAAATGCTGCTGATACCATTTTACATTTAAATATCCCTTTATCAATACAGTGATTAAAATTATCAAGTTTTTAACATTACCAAAGACATTATAGAATACTTATCCTATCTAATAAAGAGGGAATATGCTAATTGACTGTTCCACCCACAAAGATGGCAGCACCCAGAGCCAATAAAGAGGTAATATGCTAATTGACTACCCCACCCTCAAAATGGCAGCACCTACAGCTAATAAGTGGGAATATGCTAATTGACTGTTCCACCTTCAAAGATGGAGGCACCCAAAGCCACAAGATGGCAGTGCCCAGTCCCCTCAGCCCTGCTGGGGGCAGCAGGCATGTGGCAAGGCTGGGCTTACCCCTAGGTGGGCCCGGCCTTGCCCTGTGCCTGCCTTCAGAGTCCCCCAAGTCCCTCAGCTCCCCAGCCACCCAGGACCAGCCGGAGGCACAAGCAAGGCTCTGGTGGCAGCTGCCTAGCTGCCCAGGGCTGCCTAAGGCCCAGGTAACCCGTGCCAGCCGAGGCTTGCACGTTGGCAGTGGCTCCAGCAGAGGTGTGATGGGGCGTCACCTTCCCCTGATCACCAGGTTGCCTCCTACACCTGAGGGTTCCAGACTGTAAGAGGAGGCAGGCTGGGCTGAAGGACCCCCTCATCCAGTGCATGAATTTTCATGCACCGGGCCTCTAGTAAAAATATATAGCAACAGATGTTCAGCACATCTTGACATATCTATTATTGATAGGAACCCAACATATAATTTTTAGGAAATATTTCCTTGGGCTGCAGCTCTTAGATCTAAGTTTGGTTTAGATTGTAAAGTGGGTCTTAGTATCTGAAATCCTCTAAGTGTTAGTTCCTTCATCAAGTCCCTCCAATCTCACTCTTCAACTAAAAAGTATTTTAAAACCATTGTGTCTAGAGTTGCTATGCCTTTAAATATTTTTGAAGAAAAGTGTAGATGTAATGTAATGCCCAGGAATTTGTAAAATATTCCCTTTGTTACTGTAAAGGGGACCTGGCCCTTGGCCAGTCTGCCTAGGGCCAGCTGGTAGTGTGTGGGTTCTTGACTACATGCAGGAAAAATTAAGAGTCCAGATGATCATGAGGAAACATTTATTAAAGCTGGGGATGTAAAACAAGAAAGAGCGTAGCATAGAAGAAACAAAAGGAGAACCTAGGCTGGGCTTCCCTAATTCTCTGGGACGTCAGAACAAAGGGTTCCTTGGGAACTAGTTCAGGGGATCAGCCTGTAATGAGCTGCCATTGGCCATTGCTCCCAAGGTTGCAGTAATGTGGAGTCCCATAAAGAAGAGGAGATACACACCTGTGGGGAAGAAATGTGGGAAGAGGGTAAAGGGAATGGTGGGGGCTGCTGCCCAGAGGGAGAACATGGGCTGGGTCTTTTGTCTTGAGACTTTTATTTCTCTCTTCCAGACAGGAAACTTAGGAGAGGCTTCAGTGGAGAGTTGTAGCAGAATATTCATCAGTTTTCTAGGTGTACTCCTTCAGGACCATGGTCTTCAATGATTTCTCAGTGTCAGGGCAGGGGATCATCAATTATCAAAGCTGGTCCTGGTGTCACCTACCTGGTTTTGTTGTTTCTCTGGGTCTGGAGCTGAAATACAACTGAGGTGTAGATGTCATTTCTAGGGAGGTGATCTTCTGTATCTGTTGTAAATTGCTCTGTTAGTTTGATCAGCTATCCGTTCTGTTTCAGTTTCCTTATTCCACTTGTCCTGGCTTACTGACTTGTCTCAGTTTCATCCACCTATGATATTATATAAATACTAGAGGCATGGTGCATGAAATTCATGCACTCTGGGTGTCCCTCAGCCCAGCTTGTGCCCTCTTTCAGTCCAGGAGCCCTTAGGGGATGTCCAACTGCTACGGAGACAGGAGAGGCTCCCGCCACCACCACTGTGCTCTCCAGCTGTGAGTCCTGTGGGAGTTTACTGAACACTAAGGGGCAGATATGCATTGAGCATCTGCCACCTGGTGGTCAGTGCACATCATAGCAACTGGTTGTTCTGCCATTTGGTCATTTGCATATTAGCCTTTTATAATACAGGATGCTTTCTTACTTCTACTTCATGATCTTCTCTGATGCTTTTAATCTTTTCCCTTCTCTTGTGAGAATTTCCGTTGGCAAGGTTTCTGATAATCCAATTCATTATATATTTATTGGTTATGTACTTGGTCTGGACCTGTTGACACTGCAATGGCACTAGATGTTATACTAGAGGAGTCAGACCAGACCTTGCTTCAGCAACCTTGGTATTTGAGTTCTGGATCAGAAAGCATTCAAAGGCAAGACTCAAACAATAAGATAAATTTTATTTGAAAAATCACAAAGTTAGAAAAAATGGGCTCAAAAGACAAAACAACTTACAGAGGCAAAAGAAGAGTCCTTAGAGCTTGGGAGAAGGAAAGAGGCAAGGAAAGTGCTTTTTGGGGAAGAGGATTGGAGAAGGGGATGGGGAAAGACATAGGCATATTCCATAAAGAGTTGCACTGGGTCCTTCATCTTGAGGGTATTTATCTGGAGGTCTCAGGGGAAGATTTTATAGAATATTCATCAGGTTTCTAGGTGTGTCTTTTCAGGGTTGTGGTCTCTACTGATTAGACAGCACCAGAGCAAGTTGTTCTTATTCAATGCAGCTGATCTTGAAGTCAGCTATGGGATTGTTTGTCTGATTTTGCTGCTTTTCTGGGCCTTGAGCTGAAACACAACTGAGGCCTTGGTGTATTTGATGCAGGTCAGAACCTCATTGCTCTAGGAACTTAATGCTTAATGGGTTATTATCCAGCTCCCTTGTTTGTTCCACCTCTAAGAGGGTCTACTGCATGACTATCAAAATGCCAGGGGAGGAAAGGTCAAGGGAAGGTCCAAACCTCATGACCAGTAATATGAATGGTGAGAAGGTCTAAACTGCATTACCAGCAATATGCTAGGGGAGAAAAGTTTATCCTGGGGACAAGATACTTGTTT
Source organism: Pipistrellus hanaki (assembly GCF_964339955.1). Lineage (NCBI taxonomy): Eukaryota > Metazoa > Chordata > Mammalia > Chiroptera > Vespertilionidae > Pipistrellus > Pipistrellus hanaki. The sequence continues at coordinate 29,270,791 of NC_140524.1, read as the reverse complement.
TCCCAGTTTTGCTCATTGTTAGGCACCTAGGGCCTTCCACCCTGATGACCTTCTATGCCTGGCCCATCATCCTTGCTCTAATCATGGTTGTCTAACTGCCTACCACAGACCCATATTAGATGACAAAGAAAAGAGTTGTCCTTAAAGGACCTACACAAACACAGATGGCTTAGATACACTATTAATTGAATCCTAGAAAAAGTTTGTTCATAAATATGTATATCCTATATAATAAAAGCCTAATATGCTAAGTGTCCAGTTGGCCAGTCAACCGTTTAACTAATCAAAGCATAATATGCTAATGATATGCTTAGGCCACTCAACCTCTCGTTTTGACATGCACTGACCACCAGGGGGCAGACGCTCAGACCAGTAGGTTAGCTTGAAGCTGGATTTTGGCCGATCTGGACTGAGCAAGATGGGCCAGACATGCCCTGAACCCCTCCTATGGTCCCTCTCTGGCTGGCCAACCTCCTGCATCTCGCCCAGGCCATGATCATGCACCGATGAGGACCCTCAGCTTGACCTTTACCCTCTTGCAATATGGGACCCCTTGAGTGATACTGGAGAGCAGGTTTCAGCCTGATCCTACAAGGGGAGCATTGCTCAGCCAGAAGCTGGGCTCACAGCTGGCAAGCACAGAGGTGGTGGTGGGAGCCTCTCTCGCCTCCATGGCAGCACTAAGGATGTTAGATTGCTGGCTTAGGTCTACTCCCCCCAGGGAACAAGCCTAAGCTATCATTCAGACATTCCCCAAGGGCTCCCAGACTGTGAGAGGGCACAGGCCAGGCTGAGGGACCCCTCTCAGTGCACGAATTTCTTACACTAGGCCTCTAGTAAATATATAAGAAATACTGGGGAGAAAAAAATTATAGCTCAGTTCCTAGCTTATAGTATGTTCTCAATAAATTTCAACTGTTATTCCCTTCTGGTATTACTTGCATATTATCCACTCTAATATTGTTATCTATTGTTTAGGTATTTTCCCTTCTCATTTGGATTACCTTTTTTTTTCATCACCTTTTAAGTTTGTTAAGATCACAAACCTCCAAAAGAATTCATTTCAGTGAAACTCTGCAGATTTACATATAGTAAATTTCCCATGTTAAGTTTTCATGCAATGATGCTGTGTTATTGTGAAGGAATTCTTAAATCTCTCTCTCTGCCTATGGTATATTTATATCTGGTTCTCTTCCTTTGTTATTTTTTTCCATCGGAATGTTGCCAGAGATAGAAAAGTAAGTGACCATGTATGTGGAACACCTGAGGGTTTCAGAAAGGTGTTTGTCTCTCATATATTACTAGAGGCGCAGTGCACCCTCTCCAATCTGGGACCCCTTGAGGGATGTCCGACTGCCCATTTAGGCCTGATGTCAGTGGGATCTGGCCTAAACGGGCAGTCAGACATCCCTCTCACAATCCAGGATTGCTAGCTCCCAACTGCTTGCCTGCCTGTCTTCCTGATGGTCCCCAACAGCTTCTGCCTGCCAGCCTGATCATCCCCTAACCACTCCCCTGCCAGCCTGACTGATGCCTAACTGCTCCCCTGCCAGCCTATTTGCCCCTAATTACTCTCCCTTTCAGTCCTGGGTCCCCCCTAACTTCCCTTTCCTACAGGCCCAGTTGTCCCCAACTTCTCTCCTCTGCTGGCCTGGTCACCTCTAACTGCCCTCCGCTGCTGGCCTGATTGCCTACAACTGCCCTCCCTTGCAGGCCTGGTCCCTTCCAACTGCCCTCTCCAGCTGGCCATCTTGTGGTAGCCATCTTCTGTCCACATGGGGGCAGGATCTTTGACCACATGGGGGCAGCCATCTTTTGTGTTGGAGTGATGGTCAATCTGCATATTACTCTTTTATTAGATAGGATAGAGGCCTGGTGCATGGGTGGGAGCTGGCTGATTTTCCCTGAATGGTGTCCCAGATCAGGGTAGGGGTTCCTTTGGGGTGTTGGGCAGCCTGGGTGAGGGGCCTGTGGTGGGTTGCAGGCTGGGCACCCCCCCCCGCCCCCTCCCCAGGTGACCCAAGTACAGGCCTTGGTATCTGGGATTTATTTATCTTCTATAATTGAAACTTTGTAGCCTGGAGTGGAGCCAAGTCTTCTGCTTGCTCTGTGGCAGCAGCCATTTCAGTTGGAATTTATCTTCTATAATTGAAACTTTGTAGCCTTAAGCAGAGGCCTGAGCCCTCTAGGGTGTGCAGAAAGCTTGGCTTCCTCCATCGCAGGGGAAACCCAAGTCTCCCTCCTGCTCTTTCAGTGGCCACAGCCATCTTGGTTGGGGTTAATTTGCACACTCGCTCCTGATTGACTATGACTTGTGGGCGTGGCTTCTAGGTATGATGGTTTGGTGGTTAATTTGCATACTACTCTTTTATTAGATAGGATTCCTCATATTTTTCCTAGCATTTTTTAGTTCATATAGCAACATGACTCCCATTATTTAAATTGATGACCACAAAACAGATTATCCTTTGACAATAAGCAAACTGACATTCAGAAACAGAAATGGGTTATTCAAGACTTTTCAATAAGTAAATGTTGAAGCTGGGCTTAAATCTCCAAACCCCACCCATATTTCTTGATCTGAGTATATTGTAATTTTAAATATATATATATACTACTTAGTATACTGTAATTTTAAATATGTATATATACTTCTTAAAAGAAGAGATGGTCTATTTCCTCCATTTCCTTCTGAAATGAAAAAAAAAATTAGTTATGGTAACTGCATATAAGGCCTATATAGCAGGTCATCAAATAAAGTTTTGTTCAACATTGTTTTGCTATAACATTGATGAGATGCCATAGGAACTTAACTCTTGTTTATATCAAGTAGCCTATGGTAAAATAAGTTTCACTTAAAGTTGCAGAACCTAATGACAACATTAAAAAGGGACTTACTCTACACCAAAACAGCTATGTTTCTGTGTTGTTGTTTTTTGTAAAATTTCCAGCCATCTTAGGATGCTGCATCCTTCATTCATGTTACCGATATTAAATATGAGCCAGGAGCTTGAGCATAAATGTGTTATGAGTTCATACATTAAGGTATAGCACCCTTGTCTTACTGCACTTTTTCTGATATTAATGTCAATGTTAAGACTAGGACAGTGAGATTGCTATTACATTGAGCCCTCCTCCTTGGTGGCTGAGATGAGCTTTTCCTTTGCTGTAATTTAATTCTGGATATGATGTCATTTTCTACCACTCCTTCCCAATTCCTTTCTTTCTTTCATTTCCCAGGCTAACTTTGTTTTGTCTAGTGCAATAAATTTCTAATTTTTTCCTCCAAAGGTAAAAAAAAAGTCAAAAAGGGGTACAGAAAGGAGGGAAATGACTATGACTAGATCTCAAGGATTGAAATTTTTATACTCCATTTTCTCTTTCAAACCCAGAAAGAGCAAATAGAAAAACCTTAGCTTGGTTTTTCTATTAAGAATGCAACACAACAAAAAGACAGCCCCCCAAAATATCTAATTTAGGTCAAATTCACACCAAGCTAATTTGAGTCTAGGGAAAGTCAGAAGATTTCATTTCTTCTGCAGGCCTCTAGTTTTCTTTTAGACACAAGAGTATTTCATATTAATGATTACAGTTTAATTCTTTAAACATGCACAACAGGAAGAAATATTGTCCAGCCACATATTCTATAGAAATGTGTGAAAATTGATCAGCAGTCTTCTTGCTTGGCCCTACACAGCCACTGAGGCATTTTCCCCTTTTATAGAGTTTAAAAGCAACTAGGGCTTTGAAAATTACCAAATCAAACACTTCATAGTAGCTTTTCCCTGAGAGCAGGATATGAGTAAAGACAGCAAGGTGACAGTCTCTTGTACAATGCGTATTAGTACATACCAAAGTATTTAAAGAAGAGATTATATGTGGAATGAAGTTCTTTTAGCAGGTAATATACAATTTGAAAGTGCTAGGAGTGAGGAGAGATGGGTAAAATAGATGGTAATGGGAGAAAATAATTTGTACTGTTCTGATGCTTAAGTGGTGGGCTTTATTTTATCACAGCATATCTAAGAATGCCTTTATGATGATAATAGGACCTAAAAATATCTCATTTAAAAAGTGTACCTTTGCTTTGAAGCACCTATTTTAATTAAAGTGATTCAAAGATTAGCCATAACTTATTAGGACTTCTGTTGGTAGGGGAGACAAGTCCTGAACTTGCATTTGAAAATAGTTCATTGAACAGATTTCTAAGAATCCCACTGCACACCTAGAGCTGTATAATATTAGTAGCAGTTTATAGGAAAATGAAAGACACAGTGGAAATTAGAATTTGTAACATCTAGGGTAGCAATTAGCTGAAAAGGTAAAATTGTTCTTTGCACCACAGAATTATAGATCTAAGTACATCCCAATTTCTATGGTATGCAACTAAAAGGGACAAAAAGAAAAAGAAAATCTACATGCCATGTAACTTATAGTTATATTCTTATTAAGATCTTGACTTATGTTTTCTAGTACCTTGCCAAAATGCTGTCCGATCCATTCTCCCACCATTTTGTCTACTCATAGAGGTTCTGTAACTCAGATTTGAGTGTCTTTATTTACTGTGTTCAAGAAGCTAAGATTTGTTTATCCTATATAATAAAAGTCTAATATGCTAAGTGTCTGGTTGGCCATTCAACCAATTAAAGCATAATATGCTAATGATATGATAAGGCCACTCAACCAGTTGCTATGACGTGCACTGCCCACCAGGGAGCAGATGCTCCAACCAACAGGTTAGCTTGCTGCTGGGGTCCAGCTGATCAGGACTGAGCAAGACAGGCCAATCACACCCTGGAGGCCTCCTTCAGTCCCTCCCCAGCTGGTCAAGCTCCTGCATCACTCCCTGGCCTCGATAGTGCACAAGTGGGGTCCCTTGGCCTGGCCTGCACCCTCTCACAATCTGGGACCCCTCCCTAGGAAGATGTTGGAAAGCCAGTTTCAACCCAAGAACAGAACTATTAGTCGCTCTGATAGTTGTACTGACCACCAAGGGCCAGACACTCAATGCAGGAGCTGCCCTCTGGTGGTCAGTGTGCATCCATAGGGGGAGCACTGCTCAGCCAGGAGCCAGGCTCACAGCTGGCAAGTGTAGCAGTGGTAGCGGGAGCCTCTCCTGCCTCTGTGGAAGCATTAAGCTGTCAGTTGGACACCCTCTAAAGGCTCCCAGAATGCAAGAGGGCACAGGCCAGGTTGAGGGATCACTGCCCTCTGAGTGCACAAATTTGGTGCATCAGACCTCTAGTCATTAATAAATCTCATTCATGATAGAAGCCATCATGTGAAGGGTCATATCTATACTAATAAAAGCCTTGGGGGTGATTAAGCCAGTAGGGGAGGGTAGTTGGGGGCAATCAGGTCTGCAGAGGAGCAGTTAGGGGGCAATCAGGAAGGCAAGTGAGCAGTTAGAAGCCAGCTGTCCTGGATTGTGAGAAGGATCGGGCCTAAATCTGCAGTTGGACATCCCCCAAGGGGTCCCAGATTGGAGAGGGTGCAGGTTGGGCTGAGGGACACCCTCCCCAGTGCATGAATTTCATGCACCAGGCCTCTAGTTAAAAAATAAATAGCAAAGGTCAGGCTACTGTACAAGCAACAGCCAGAAAAAGTAACAAATCTTCAAAGTCAAACAAACAACAAAACATGTGCATTGTTAAGGAATAAAATGAATAAAAAGAAATAGAATATATAATCCTGAACTATTGCTGTTACATGCACTAAGAGGAACTTCATATTGCTATATTGTGGTCAGTTGATAACTGGTAATCATAATTAATGGGAAGAGATTCATCAGTTCAATGAAGCAAGATGAGGATTCGAAGGTCATACACACAAACAGAATAAGATGTACTTAAATAGAAGAAACAGTTGGCTATGTAAGGGTTTCTGCCATACTAAATCTCTGTGTTTGCTGAGCTTGGCACTATGGTCCTGAACAAAAAAGACTTTTATGGTGACCATTTAAAAAAATGTATACTCATTGCATGCACTGATGGGCTGACCAGGCAGGTATCTTATTGAATCAAGTAGAGCTTAAACAGAGAAATATAGAAAAAAACCAAGGCCTTTTCCTTTGTTTTTACATCATTGTACATATTACTTAGTTTTAGTGTTTAGCTGTAAAACAACTGAGTCATATAGCATCTGAAACCAGAAGGGGATTGCATATGAATTCTGTGATGAAAAAAGCCTGGTCTGCATATTGATTGCTATTAAGTTGGGCAGTTTTTCTTTCCTGGGTTCTTGTCCAGATGGATTCCAAGAATGAATCCATGGACAAAAGATGGTAGATGAAAAGGGTAGACATTTATTGGAAGCAAATATAGACTCCTATGTTGAGAGGGGGTAACCCACTAAGCCCTTTTTTCTAAGGTTTATAAAGGCAGCAGTTCTTTATTTTTTCATACTCTCTTCCTATTAATTGCTCCTTTGCAACATATCAGCTTCAAGGTTCAAACCCTACATGGTGTCCTTCTTTTTCTCTCCCCTTTCAGTGGTAGATTTCTCTATCTCCTATGAAAATCTGTTTTCTTCTTTCTCCCATTTGTTGGCATTTCTCTGTCCTCTGTAAAAGTTTGTTTCCTCTTTCTTGCCATACCCTGTGGCTTTTCCTTATCTTCTGTGAGAGGATGTCTTCTTCTCCCCTTATCCTATGGCACCCCTTCCCCATTTTTTATATCTGTCAATTTATGTCTTTTGGCAGCTCTAAGCCTTCACCCATGCCTTCTCCCCAACTCCCATGGACCATCTTTATTCCTAAATCTCCTTAAACCTGCCTATTTTATTCCTAAAATTCCTTTCATCATGATCTAAGTTTTAGACCACAAGTTCTTTTGAGTCTAGAGGCCATATCTTATTTGTCTTTGTATCACTCCACAATATCTTGCAGAGTATCTAACATAGTCCATTAAACTATAGACACTAAAGCTGTCATGTTAATCAAGAATTGCTTGTATTTTCAGGACACAGAACAACTAAAATTTTGGCTATTACATATTATGCTGAGTTTTAGTGAATATATTAGAACTGTTTGTAATTAATGTTAGGTGTTCAAAAGCACATTTGAACCTTTGGAAAGTTTCTTGGCTGTTTTAAATATACTTAAATAGATCCAGCTTATAGAGTTAATTTACTTAGAAAATATTTGTTCTACACAGGTATTTAAAAAGTTAATCTATATAACTTATGTGTGAGTTATTAATAACTTATATCAGAGGTGTTTGAATTTGTGAAATTCTATAAATATCTGATACAAATCTTCTATGTTGAGGGAAGGTTTATCATGGTTCATAAAGGCAATCTCATGTGTATAGTCTTTCAACCCTCATTTTGCCACATAAGAATGGGCCTTGGACCTGGAACATGTCGTCAGAGATAAAGAGAGCCCACGCAGAATCTGCTGGACTTATCACTTTGAATGAGAATACCCTTCTCTGATTAAAACAATGATTATTCTTCTATCTTGCTTAAGCAAGTGCTTCAAAGGCTTTCAGGCACATTTCTACCTTTCAGTGTTTCAGGCTCCATGGGTAGAGAGAGGGGTCTTTCACCTGAGGCTTGAGAGTGGTCATAGGCCAATTGCTTTGCTTTGGCTTCCCTGGGCCATGGGCTAGCCATGAGAAACTGATAACCACCATTGGTGCTAATCTTGCTCTGTCCCTTCTCTATATGAGTAAAAAAGCTCTTTCCTTCCTGCCCCGTTGGTGTCACTCAGTGGTTGAGTGTTGACCTGTGAACCAGGAGGTCACAGTACAATTCCTGTTCCAGGCACATGCCTGGATTGTGGGCTTGATCTCCAGTGTGGGATATGCAAGAGGCAGCTGATCAATGATTCTCTCTCATTATCGATGTTTCTCCCTCTCCCTGCCTCTCTGAAATCAATAAATATCCTATATAATAAAAGCCTAGGTGGCACCGTGAGACATTATCACAAGATCGCTGTTGTGACACCATCACAAGATGGCTATAGCAACATCATCATAAGATGGCCACTGTGACGGCATCACAAGATGGCTGCCCCCATGTTGTCATCATAAGATGGCTGCCATAAGATGGCTGCCCCCATGTTGTCATCATAAGATGGCTGCCATAAGATGGCTGCCCCCATGTTGTCACAAGATGGTTACCAAAGATGGCCTACAGGGGAGGGCAGTTGAGGGCTACTAAGCCTGCAGGGTAGGGCAGCTGGGGGCAACCAGGCCAGCAGGGGAGGGCAGTTGGGTGTGACCAGGACAGCAGGGCAGGGCAGTTGGGGGCCATCAGGCTGGCAGCGGAGGGCAGTTGGGGGTGACCAGACCAGTAGGGGAGGGAAGATGGGGGCCTTCAGGCCTGCAGGGCAGGGCAGTTGGGAGTAATTGGGCCAGCAGGGGAGCAGTTAGGTGTCAATCAGGCTGGCAGGAAAGTGGCTAGGGGTGGGGAATCAGGCAGATAGGCAGGCAAGCAGTTAGGAGCCAGCAGTCCTGGATTGTGAAAGGGATGTTCGACTGCTGGTTTAGGGCCGATCCTACAGGGGTCCCAGATTGGAGAGGGTGCAGGCCAGGCTGAGGGACACCTTCCCCTGCCCTCCCCCATGTATGAATTTTGTACACTGGGCCTCTAGTATAATATAAATTTTAAAGCTTTTTTCTTCTAGTGCTTGACTGTATTGTGTTTCCTTTGTCAACTGCTGTACCAAGATGCAGTGGGAAGAAGTGTTTAGACTTCTATACCTGGTGGCTGGTATTGTGATGATATTTGCTAAACCTTCAAGTAGTTGAAGTCCTTCCCTACAATTGGTTATCAGTGCATAGGTTCTTATAGACAATTATAGATAGTAATGATGAGATAACACTGATGCAAAGTATAATAGTAATCATATGAATTTGAAGTCAAACACCACTGTCTGCATATAAAATTACTCTCAAAGAAATATCAATTTCTTAAGGATACATGCAAATGTGATCTTAAAAAAACGTTTAGTTAAAAGTTTTAGTTAAAATGTATAATAATTGATTTTAAAAACTGAGAATAACAAGTTGAAAATATCCATACTTTCACGTTATTCACAGCACAGAAAGGAACTATAAAATTAATTGTCTTACTTAATGCTTGAAAATTTAAACTTAGGGAGCCAGCCATAAGACATAATTTTTATTTCCCTTCCTGTATGTTGGAAAATTCCTCTCTATATTAAATTGGATGTCTTGCATATCTCCTTAAGGTTCAATATTAATGCTCTCAGAAGCCCCACAGTTTGGAAGAACCCAAGCAGCCGCTAGATTAGATCCAATCTGCCCTTGCCAAACCCAAGCACCTAATTACAATTTATGAACTTGAATTAAATATTTTAATCTCTAAAAATTACCATGAGAACTTGTTATTTTAAGATACAATTATATAGCATGTTCATAATCTATCTCTCATTTCTCATTTTACAGGTACATTAAAAAGGTATTGGTTAAGCCTATTTAGACTTCTATGCAATGTTCTCCTTATCCCATTATTTTCCCATTGAAATATGCATCCTTTTGAATCCTAAATCAATAAAACTCTCAATAATGAATGTAATAAATTTAACTTTTGGTGAAAACTGACATGAGAATGCTTATTTGTGGCATTAAATGAATAAAAATTAAGTGTTTGCAATAATAGCTTAGTTACTTAGGACTTGGTGTAAGATGAAAAAGAATGGATTTTTTTAGCGAGCTTTAATATCATTTAAGCAACTCCAGAAATACTTTTCAAATATCTTCCATGGCCATTCACACATTTGAATAAATGACATTTAATTTCATTCTTCTCTATACTAAGTATTGATGGGAGTTGGTAAGACCAGAAGAGAATCTAGAGACCATTAGCTTTATAGGCAGAAGGCATTCTATCTTGTTTATAGTAAATATATTGGTATGATACACATTTTAAAAATCACACATTTTGCCAAGAATCTCATAGACAACCTGCATTTGGAAAAGCTGATGTCTAAACCACTACTGCACATTTAGGGTGACTATACTGAAGCTAGGCATGCATGCAGCCAGGTAAACAATCTCAACATGAGTTAATGAGGGGACAATAAAATATCTCCTAGGCAAATACTCATTTCAAACTACCTGCCAGCACACTTTGTCTCACAGATATGAAGCCATATTTCCAATGAACACAATAAACGAAGTTCTGAAATGCATTAGAAAGTGCTTGTGAAACATTCAGGCCTTGAGGGTTTGCCTTTGTGTGTGTGTGTGTGTGTGTGTGTGTGTGTGTGTGTGTTTATTTTTAAATCTTTATTGTTGAAAGTATTACATATGTTTCTCCCCTGACCCCCATTGATCCTTTCTAGTCTGCTCCTCCACCCACCACCTGCCCCAGGCCTTCACCACCCTCTTGTCTATGTCCATGGGTTATGCATATATGAATACAAGTTCTTTGGTTGCTCTTTTCCCACTTCTGTCTTCCCTCTGAGATTCAACAGTCTGTTCCATGCTTCTATGGATCTGCATCTATTTTGTTCGTCTGTTTATTTTATTCATTAGATTCCACATATAAGTGAGATCATATGATACTTGTCTTTCTCTGACTGGCTTACTTCGCTTAGCATAATATTCTCCTAGATATCTCAAAGGGTAAAAGACCCTTTTATTTTTTACTGTTGCACAGTATTCTGTGATGTACATGTACCACAACTTTTTATCCACTCACCTGCTGAGAGCTTGGTTTAGATTATTTGAAAGGCAAAGGAAGAATGTAAAACAATTTTCACCTGAATAGGGTGTTTGTTTTCTCTGCTCATTTGAAATCAAATCCAACGGTAATACATGGTTGATTCTAGAATGCTTTCTATCTAGACGAGACAAGTCTTTGAACAAATATATTTTTTGCTTGAGACATATAATTTTAATAATAAATTCCATATTTTTTTACTTTTCTATGATTCATACAATCATCTTATCTATAGTTTTCATCATTAACTTTGTAAAATATACAAATAGGTTATTCTATAGAAGGGCTATGATGCATGGACTTTTTATTGCCAGGTTGAAAACCCTTTATATTTTAGTCTCAAACTTCTCCTTAGGCTAGAGCTAACAAGAAGCCACACCAAACCGTGGCAGTTAAGGCACTAACTTAAAACAAAAATTTGAATAAAACTGAGTTTAACTGTAATTCAAACATATAGAAGAATAAGTGAAACTCTCCAATCATTTAACCACTCCTATATATTTTAGTTTACCTTGGAAAATAAAATCTCATATTTCTGCTAAAAAATTAATTTTCATGTTTCTATTTAAAAGTCACATCTTATCTTAGCATATGATAGACTCGGTTGCTAACTGGTTGCAATATGAAAATAAATTTGGATGCCAGACACAAAGGGTACTCATAGAAGCTTAGCTGACCGTACCTCAAATATATATTCCCAAAGTGTATTATCAATGTAGTTATGAATAGGGTTTCTACAATGAGACATTCATGTTTACATGATGTTTACTGACTGAAAATCGATATCCTGTCCAAAATCCATCCATACACACTTGTCATAGAGATGGTTCTAGTTGTGCTACCAGGTCATTAAATATATAAATTCTCCTCTTCTAGATAGAAGGATTTTTGGTAGGGAAAAAACAAAAGACAAAACAAAAAAACACTTGAGAAGATCTGTATCAGCAGTGGATACACTCAAAATGCAAGGTGTGGGAAAGTAGGAAGTATTTTTATTAATTGTCACTTTTTTGTTTGTTTTTTCTAATGTATTTTTATTGATTTCAGAGAGGAAGGGAGAGGGAGAAAGAGAGAGAAACAACAATGATGAGAGAGTATCATGGATCAGCTGCCTCCTGCACACCCCCCACTGGGAATCAAGCCCACAACCCAAGCATAGGTCCTTGATAGGAGTCAAACCCAGGACCTTCCAGTTCACAGTCCAATGCTCTATCCACTGTGCCAAACCAGCTAGGGCTAAATATCACTTTTTAAGCTGTCTCTATATTGGAGTACTAAATTGGTAATTTTTTACTAAATTATAAATTTAAGTGACACTTATTCTCCCAACTATTTTTACAAATGTTTTAATTAAAAATTGGGAGAAGGGAGAGGTAAGAAACTGAACTGGTCATTTCAATACATTCAAATAATCTGTGTAGATGTTTTGAATGTTAAGATAATATAGCATTAATAATCTGTGTAGATGTTTTGAATGTTAAGATAATATAGCATTAAACAATTATTGACATAAAACTACACTGAGTGGCCAGATTATTATGATCTCTGAACGCATAATAATCTGGCCACTCAGTGCATGAATTTGTGCATGGATGGAGTCTGGCCAACCTGGCCAGGTGAAGGGGACATGAGCAGTTGGCCTGCCTGCCTGCTGGTCAAACTCCTGGTTGAGGGTACAATTTGCATATGAGTCTTCTATTATATAGGATATACACCGAGTGGCCATATTATTATGCATTCAGAGATAATAATATGGCCACTCAGTATAATTAAAATTCTTGGATGCTATAATTAGCTCTATTTTTGGCAATGTCATGCAATTCCTAATACATAGAACTAGAGGCACTGGTAGGCTAAGAGATTCACAACGTTTCACTTCTATTACCTTTTTAATCTAGATGATAACAGAATAAGTCATGCCAACTCAGAGTTAAAAATCAGACCTATTCTAAGACTACAGTATTTTGTTTTACTAGCAAAATGATTTTGCCTGATTTGCCTAATCCTATTTTAAATATTCTAACTTAAATAGCTCACAGGGTACCCCTTGTAGCTCTTACTTTGATATAACTAATTTCATTCTTAATTAAATTTTATGACAGATCAGATCTGAAAGGCAATCTATTGTTTCTGTGTCAGAAAAGACTGATATGTCCAAGTGTATACTTCTTGGTCCATACAAAATTGATGGCTGTGTCTACAGGAAACCAATACACTGGATGACTTATCCTAATCCATAAATTCAGAAACATTTAAAGAAAATGATCAGATTTAAGAAGTTAGGGCCAGAATAGTCAAAAATTAGTTTTTTTGAAATGAGTTTCATAAGATGTTTTGTAGATGTATCATTCACTAAAGCAGAATATTATTACCTTTATTACACATTTTTTTCAATCAGCATAACATTCACCTTTTTGTAAAGATACATTTTTAGAGCAGTTTTAGGTTTACAACAAAGTTGAGTGGAAGGTAAAGAAATTTCATATATATTCCCTATCACCATTCATGCATAGTTTCCTTTATTATCAACATTACTAACTGAAATAATATGTTTTACTAAGGATGACAGATCCTAATCATTCAAAATCCATAGTTTACCTTAGAGTTCACTCCTGGCAGTTTATATTCTATATACTGAGTTTGGACAAAAGTATAATGGCATGTATCCATCATTATATTATTACTAGAGGCCCAGTGTACCAATTCGTGCACCTTGAAAGGAACTGTGGATTGCAAGGCTGAGGTGGCATAGGGGCAGGTCTCAGCCTATCCTCTGCTCTGCCACCCAGTCCCTCCAACCACAGTCCCCAGTCCCCAGTCTGCTGGCAGGCCTTCTCCCACAGCCGCCGTTCCCACACAGTCACAGTGCAGAGAGATTGGGGCCAGTGCCAGCAGCATGTGAGAATGGGGTCAGCACCATCAGGAGCAGGGGGAGGTGGAGAAGCACTGAGGGGTGATTGGGGCTGGCAGCCATGGCTCACACCTGCTGATGGTGCTGAGCAATTGGGGCTGACTCCAGCCACGACTCCAGCACTAGCAGCAGATGCAAGTGAGGCCGGCACTGGTACCAGCAGCAGGTGCGAGCACCCAGCAGGACTGCGGTGCATAGGAGCAAATAATTTTCAGTAACCACCAGAGGCTCCCCCTGATGTCAGCAATTGGCACCCTGCCTTGGTCTGGCGCCCCCACTCACCTGCTCCACCATCCCGCCATGGCCAATAACTGCCATGTTCTGCACTCTGCCACCTGCTGCCAACACCCGCCATGTTCTGTGCACTGGTGGTCAGTGCACATCATAGTGACTGGTTGTTCAATTGTTTGGTTGTTTTGCCATTTGGTCTATTTGCATATTAGGATTTTTTATATATAGATACAGAGTATTTCACTGCCCTAAAACTCCTCTATGCTCTGCCTATCCTTCCCATACCTCCAACTCTTGGCAACCATTGATCTTTTTATTATCTCCATTGTTTTTTCTTTTAAATATGTCTTTTAAATAAGAATATCATATTGTTGAAATCATAAAGTTTATAGCCTTTTCATATTGGCTTCTTTTATCATTTAGTAATAATTCAATTTAAGGTTTCTCCATGTCTTTTTATAACTCATTTCTTTTTAATGCTGAATAATATTCCATTGTTTAGATGTACCACAGTTTATTTATCCATTCACTTACTGAAGGACATCCTGATTGTTTCCAAACTTTGGAAAGTATAAATAAATCTACTATAAACATTTGTGTGCAGGTTTTTGTATGAACATAAGTTTTCAACTCCTTTGGGTAAATACTAAGGAGCATAATTGCTGGATCATATAGTAAAAGTGTGTTTAGTTTTATAAGAAACCACCAAACTGCTCCATCTCACTCACCCACAGTCCCTCCTGGTTTTCACAGTCAGAAGGTATGGGGACGTCTCTTCTTGGCACTGGAACCCTGGGATAGGGGACCTGGTGCAGGGCTGGGTCCCTCACTCTCAGGGGGACCTCTGCAGCCAAGATATCTCTCTCTATCTCAGTTTGCATTTCAACCCCTCCTACATATCTCAATGTGGCTTTTCTTTTATATTCTTAGTTATAGGAGTTATTTTCAGCTAGATTTCAGGCTGATATGAATGATGGTTGTTCTGTAGTTTAGCTGTCATTTTTTTTTATTGTTTAAAGTATTACAGTTAGTATTACATATGTCTCCTTTTCCCCAAAATTGTCATTTTGATGTAATTGTGGGAGGATGAAGGTACCACATTTACCTACACTGCCATCTTGACTGGAAGCTTGATAGACTTTCTTTCCAGTGGGTGCTTTATTTAATTTCTAGTTGCTTTATCTCATTTAATCAAAGAAATAACCCTAGAAGTCAGGTATTGGTGTGTTAAAATGAGCAATCTGAACTATGTTGTATACCTGAAACTAATATTGTATGCTAATTATACTTAAACAGAATCTATACTAATAAAAGGATAATATGCTATTTAGACAAGGAGACATTCTGGATGTCCTTCCGGACAAAGCCATGGTGGCAGGGCCAAGGCAGAGGCGGTTAGGGGCAATCAGGCCAGAAGGAGAGGGCAGTTGGGGGTGATCAGGCCAGCGGGGGGAGGGCAGTTTGGGGCAAGCAGGCAGGCAGTGGGGACCAGTTGGAGGCAAGAAGGCTAGCGGGGGGGGGGGGGGCGGGGGGGAGGGAGCAGTTGGGGGCACGCAGGTTGGCCAGGTGGCAGTTGGGGGCAATTAGGCTGGTGGGAGGGCAAATGGGGGTGAGCAGGCTGGTGGGGAAGCAGTGGGGGTGATCAGGCCAGCAGGAGTGGGGGCAGTTGGGGCAAGCAGCTTGGCAGGCAGAGTGGTTAGGGGCAATTAGGCAGGCAGGCATGTGTGCAGTTAGGAGCCAGCATTCCCTATTGTGAGAGGGATGTCTGATCCCTGTGGGATCTGGCCTAAATCGGCAGTCAGACATCCCTTGAGGGGTCCCAGATTGGAGAGGGTGCAGGTCAGGCTGAGGGACATCCCCACCCCATGCAAATTTTGTGCACCAGGCCACTAATAAATAAATAAATAAATAAATAAATAATGAAATAAAATGAAAAACCTAAGGATTAAGACTTTATCTAAAATCATGCAGCCAGTAAATAGAAAATCCAGTATGCAAATTAAGATGTACTTGGCTTTCATATTATCTCTTAAAGTAGTTGTAGAATGAGATTTGCCATCTGTATATCCTTTTAGTGAGGTGTCAAAGTTTTTGGACCATTTTTTAATCAAGTGTTTGTTTTCTTATTGTTAAGTTTTAAGATTTTTAAAAATATATTTTGGAAAACAGTCCTTTATCAGATGTGTCTTTCAAATATTTTCTCCCAGTCTTTGACTTGTCTTCTAAGTCTTTTGTCTTTCACAGAACAGAAATTTTTAATTGTAATGAAGTTAAGCTTACCAATTATTTCTTTGATGGATTGTTTCTTTGACATTATATTAAAAAGCCATCACCATAAGAAAGGTCATCTACTAGGTTTTCTCCTATGTAATCTTCACAATTTGTGTTTTACATTCAGGTCTATGATCCATTTTAAGTTAATTTTTGTGAAAGTTATAAGTTCTGTATCTGGATTCTTTTATTTATTTTTTCTTTCTTTTTTTGCATGTGGATATCCAGTTGTTTAAGCACTGTTTGTTGGAGACTATTTTTGCTCCATGGTAATATTTGCCTTTTTTGGTAATTTAGATTTTGGTTCATTGATGGCAACATAAATTGGTACTCTATTTTATAATAGTAGATAATAACTGCATTCCTGTCTTCTATTTATTAAAAATAAGTAATGCAATTAACATAACAAGACCCCTAGAACTATTTACAAAGTTATTGCTTTTATAAGAAAAGAATTGCCACATAAGACATAAAACAGTTTGAAACAAAATCATAAAACAATTTCCAGACAACCACTCTTCGGGAAAACAAAATAATATACCTTTAATTCAACCTGTTTTCTTTAATAGTTTGTAACAACAAAAGATGGACTAGCGCCAACCAAATCAAGGAACTTTCTCTTTTTACTGAAGGAACCAATACAAGCCAGTTTGGGTTCCCAAAAGAAAATGTACTTTTAGTTATGTTGATACTGTTTTAGACTTTTATTTTATTTTATTTTATTAATTCATTTATTTTGTTAGTTTATGGAAAAACAACTTCAGTACATAAATAAGAATCTAAAAAGTCTGACAATGCATATATACTTCTTATTATTTTAGTCAATTAACACTTATAATCAACTTATTATCATATATATTTAATGGAATTCATTGATTCCTGGTGGTAGGCATAAATTGCAAATAGCATATATAATGCTAATTGATTGGCATTGTCTATACATAGATACAAACTACTATCTTACTTATCTCATCTTGCCCTGTTCTCTCATCCTCTTTTCTCTTTTCCCTAACTCTCCTCTCCTCCCTCTCCTTCTCTTTGTCTCTCATTCACACACAAACACAAAAACACATACATTTCTTGTCACACTTTTAGAACTCCCATCTCCCATTTTTCAAGCAATTGTATCAGCATTGTAAAGGCAGTGAGGGGCAGGGATTCACATGAAGACAAATCACATAGTTAAGTAACTGTAAGAGATGCAAGCTTTAAGGATCAGAATGAGGTATATTAAGGTGGATAGTTAATATTGAAAAGACTTGACACATAGGTAGACAATGAAATATGACAGCCAGAGAGGGGTTCCAAATCTGAGTTTATAACCAAGTCCATAATTAATGCCTGGTATTAACTAGAGGGAGATAGGGCAACAGGGGTAGTCTCAAGTCTGGAGAGGGTCTATGTTTTTAGGTCAGAAAGGGACTCTGATTGCAAAGATTAAGGGGCTTCATCTCCAGATAATATTGGGATCACTACTTCAGAAGTAATAGTTGAAGACTCAACAGAACTTATGCCTCATACTGAAAAAGAAGACAGAGTAACTCTTCTAAATGTAAATCAGGGCATTTCTTGCTCCACACTTCCAGTGGTTTGAAAGCTAAACTTTCTTCCATGGCTTTCAAGGTTTTCCAACCTTATCTTGACTTATTTTACCCCTACCTTATATTTTAAAAAAAAATTCTTTTTTTTTCCTTTTTTCTTCATTGATTATGGTGTTACATATATGTCCTTATTCCCCTATTGCCTCCCAACCCCCACTCATGCCCTCACCCCCCTGTTGTCTGTGTCCGTTGATTAGGCTTATATGCATGCATTCAAGTCCTTTGGTTGATCTGTCCCCTTATCCCCACCCTCCCCTACCTTCCCTCTGAAGTTTGATGGTTTGATCAATGCTTCTGTCTCTGGATCTATATTTGTTCATCAGTTTATGTCGTTCATTATATTCCATAAGTGAGCGAGATCATGTGATATTTATCTTTCTCTGACTGGCTTATTTCATTTAGCATAATGCTCTCCATTCCCCATTTTTTTTATAATCCTTGTACATGTCAAACTCACTCTCACCTCTGGATTTTTGTACTTTCTGTACTCTTGGTCTACACCCATGGCTTATTTCCTTAGTTTATTAAAGCCTCTGCTCAAATGTCACCTTCTCAAAGCTTTTCTCTCTGAGAACCCTATCTCAAACAGGAATCCATCACTCTCAAATCCTTTAACATTTTTTAAAAATTTTTTCTTTGTATAAAACATTGTTAAATATATTTATTTTTTGTTTTATACCTCCCCCATTGTAATATTAGTTGCATAAAAGCAGAAATTTCTGTCTATTGCATTACTGTTATATCACTAGCACCAGAATTGGAATTACTGCTACAAAGCTAGTGAAACTTAAACTTTAGGGTCTCTCATTTGCATAAGTCCAATTCAAAGCCTTGCATTTAATTTTGTAATTATAACTTTGTAGTCTTCTTTGCAAAGTGGGCCTATCAACATTGAATAAGCTTTGTTTCCCTGACTAAACCCCTGTTTAGCCTCTAGCACTTCATAAGCTCTCAATAAAAAATATTTGAAAGACAAATGTTACAAATAAATGAATACCTGAAATACCTTAAAATAAAAAGATTTATCAGTACTTTCTTTATAACACATTTTAATAAGAGTTGAGCTTTGTTCAAGGGTATAAAGAAGTTGGGTGCTCATTGAGAATATGGTAGCAGAGCTGTTCTGAAGGATAAAAAAGAGATATTAGAAGAGGACAGTATAAGCCCCAAAGATACACTTTGCTGACTTCATAATTTTTCCTAGTGTTAGGATACAAAGTTAGGTGAAATATATATATATATATATATTTTTTTTTTACCACCTTACTAAATGGTATTTCAATTATAATTCTCTTGTGACACAGTTTTATTTCTCTTATATTTTCTAAGATATGAGCTACCCTTTCTATTATAGTATATCTAGAGAGTATCCACACTTGAAGGAAATCACTGAGGTATGATGTCCTCTCATTACTACACTGAATTATTTCTTCCTTTTCCTTATACTATTGCACAGTCCTCAAGGCCTTTAAGAAAGTTTATGAATTCAATGAGGATTGTGCCATAAAGTGGCACTTGTCCAGTGGAAAAATAGATGTACACTGTATGCACACTTGATAAATACCATTAAATATATATGGGTATATATGCACAAATATAAAACATATTATGTATAACACGTGTGTGAGAGAAAGATTTAGCAAGCAAACCTTAAGGTTTATTTTTACTTGGTAATAGTAGGTTTTCCATAGAATAATCAAGCTCCTCCTAAGTCATTAATAACAAGTTCATAAAAATGAGCCATTAGTAAAAAAAAAAAAAAGCTTAGTTAAATAATATATTGCACTTTAAATAATGGTCAAAATTAGTTACAATGGAAACTATCTATGAATCGATCACTCTCAATTTATAGAAGCCCATCTGCCTTGGCTTTTAATCTACTCAAATTGTTTTTTGGCCAGTAGCACTGCCTGAGGCAAATTTATATCAACCTGACAAAAAAGCAATAGAAAGTCTTGTTTCAGAGGTTCTCATTGCTTAAAGCTACAATACTTCTTTAAAAGCTCCAAGGTGTTAGAATTAAAATATATATCAATTATTTAACTTGTCAACTAAAGGCAGTTAGTGTAAAACATTATTTCCACTCAAATAGCTATACTCCCATTGCTCATGTGTGATTACATTTATAGAAAAAATATAATTAAAGTATAAATTTACCTTCTGGGAAGAAAAGCTCATCAAAGCATCTCCAAATTAGAGAGAGTGGAAGGGAAGGAGGGGAGAGAGAGAAAGAGAAAGAGAGAGGGAGGGAGGGAGGGAGGGAGAGAGAGAGAGAGAGAGAGAGAGAGAGAGAGAGAGAGAGAGAGAGAGAGAGAGAGAGAGAAACATCAATGTGAGAGTGACACATTGGTTACCTCTCACATACTAGTATGCCCTTGGGGCTGGGGAATGAATCTGCATCCCAGGTTCATGCCCTTGACCAGAATCAAACCTGAGACCCTTCATTGCATGGGCCAATGCTCTAACCACTTAATGACACTGGAAAGGGCAGATTTTTTATGGTGACTTGAGAGAAGGGGTGAAAAGACTCTCCAGAACTGTTAATTTGGCTTTAGTAACAGAATGGCAATTGAAATTGTATTTAAAGATATATTTTAGTGAATTCTTCCTTATTTTATGCTTCCCTTACCCCTTCTTTTTCCTCTAGAATGCAACTAGTAGCATAAAGATTAAAGAAATAATTAGGCAATGTAAGGTCATATTATAATAATTTAGGACAATTTCAAGCTTCTACTCCATGTCAAATTAAGAAATTCTCTGTTTACAAAAAGTTTGTGAAGCAAAATTATGCTATCTTTCCCCGATTTCAACACACACACACGCACGCGCGCGCGCACACACACAAACACACACACACACACCGCGTCTATAGCAAAGGGAATGTTCTTTTATCTTGTATAAAAAATGAATAAAACAATCACTTCTCCATAATCTAAAATTCAAAAATCAGTTCTACTCTGTTGTATTTGTGCAAAGAAGTAGGTTTTCATAGAAAGGTTTTATTTTAATGAAATAACAGATGAACCCACTGCAAATAATTGTGTTGTTAATCTCACTATATTACTTTGAACTGGAAGTGAGGAAAAACTGGTCAATGTTAATCAATTGCCTTGGAGAAACAAAAGAGCTCTTTTGACAGAGTTGCATAATGGATGAAGCACAAAATGAGATAATTGGGAGATGTTTGTCCTGGAGGGTGCTAAGTTTGTAATTACAATTAAAAAGTTCTCTTACATCCTAATATTATCCTTTGTGAAGACACATACACTGTCTTTACCTGACTGCATCAATATATGTTTTTACAAACTGATAATGTTCTGTTCGTCTATGACTGGCCTGAAGTTAGAAAACTAACTAGAGGATGTAAATAATGTCATGCCAGCAACTCATAATTTTTCTTAATGTGAGTGGTATTGTATGGCCATTCAAAGATAACTCCATAAGTAGAGAAGGGAAGTCTTTCTTGAATGCATGACCCCAGAGTGGCTCTGGAAAAAATAATTGGAATATTTTATTCCAAAATTTAAATCTGCCTTGTTTTAGAATTATGTTTCAATTTTTAAAAATACATTTTTATTGATTTCACAGAGGAAGAGAAAGAGGGAGAAAAACATCAATGATGAGAATCATTGATTGGCTGCATCCTGCAAGCACCACACTGGGGTTCAAGGCCACAACTGGGCATGTGCCCTGACCTGGAATTGAACCATGACTTCCTGGTTCATAGGTCAGTGCTCAATCACTGAACTACGCCAGCCAGGCTGGGATTATGTTTGATAAAATCCAAAATCTCCAAGTAAATGCCTGTATATTAGAATGTTAGAAAATTCAAGGGCAGATAAAGAATTTTTCACAGATGCTTTATATGAAGTGGTGATGAGACTTCCACAATGTTTTTCCCTCAAGAAAATCAAGGCATTTTGTTGGTACTCTTTGTGCCCTGTCATATAATCAAGGTATAATGTCACATAACAATAAGGGAGCTACTAATATATTGTATTATGATATTTATTTATAGTTTATAAAAATACTTTTATTTTTTCTTTACAACAATATTGGGAAGTAGGTAAGGCTGATTTTTTTCACTGCCACTGCCAAAGTATAGTTGAGAAAATTGGCACTTAATCAGAAGGTAACAGAAAGAGAATTTGAATTCATGTGATCTGACTCTAGGAATAATGTTTTTGTTTTTTTTTATACAATAGGAAATAATAATATAAATAATTAAAGAAGAAGGTAAAGAGGGATTAAAATCACAATATTGGTGGTCATTCTGTTTTGCAGGTCAGTCATGGGTGTACTTAATTAGCGTTATTTCTTTCACAAGTTTTGCGGTACTAATGATGCATGTCATAATGTCCAGCTGAGTGACTGGTCTGTTCAAAAGTCCATTTTAACCCTAACTGGTTTGGCTCAATGGTTAGAGCATAGGCCTGCAGACTGAAGGATCTCAGGTTCAATTCCAGTCAAGGTATGGGCACATCCCCAGTAGGGGGTTTGCAGGAGGCAGCTGATCAATGTTTCAATGTTTCTCTCTCATCAATGTTTCTAACACTCTATCCCTCTCCATTCCTCTCTGTAAACAAATAAACAAACAAACAAATAAAAAATACCAATAAGATATATATATATAATTTTAAGTCCATTTTAATGTAAATATTCATAATTTGCATCTAGCTTCTAAGACATATCCTCTTATTTGTCAATAAGACTTTAACAATACTTTTTTTAAAATTAAATTGAAGAATATGTCATTTGACGTTTTTAAAATATATTTTTTATTGATTTCAGAGAGGAAGGGAGAGGGAGAGATAGAAACATCAATGATGAGAGAGCATTATTGATCAGCTGCCTCCTGTATACCACCTAACCCAGCATGCCTGTGCCCTGACCAGGAATTGAACTGTGCCCTCCTGGTTCATAGGTCAATGCTCAACCACTGAGCCATGACAGTCCATCAAGGATATTAATTTTAAAGGATGTTTTGAGAGAGAGAGAGAGAGAGAGAGAGAGAGAGAGAGAGAGAGAGAGAGAAAAGGAGATGGAGAGAAAGAGAGAAGAGAGAGATATCAATGTGAGGGAGAGACATGGATCAGTGCCCCCCATACTTGCCCCAACTGGGGTTGGAACTAACAAACCAAGTATGTGTCCTTATCAGGAATCAAACCTGAACCCTTTTGGTATATGGGATGATACTTTAACCAACTGAGCCACCTGGCCAGGATGCCCTTAATTTTTTTCCGGATGGTTTTTATGATGGCCAAACATGTAGTTGTGGAAAAAAGTATAATATTCTAAGAATCAATGTTCAAACAAGAATAGCAACCCTCAGAAATTTCATAAGATATCAACACTGAAAGCATCATTTGTTTCAAAGCCTAAATGCCATTTAAACCTTAGTATTTTTAAGGCAAGTATGTGGAATTAATTTAAAAAAATTAATGGATCCAGGCAGAGTTTCAAGATTGCTTATTTACAGATAAAGAAGATGTCAAGAGGAGCTGTGACTTGCCCACGTTCTCAGAGATAGCAGTACAGTTGGTAATAAAATTCTACTTTCTTGTGTGCCAGTTAAATCTCTTTCCATTAGACATCGTAAAATTTTCCTTACTTCACTGAAAAATGTAGGTTTAAGTTGGTCTAACTGTTGTGGGCTGTTGTTAAGCTGAAAAATGTAGGTTTAAATAAAATATACATTAATTTTTAATATTGGAGTAACAATAGTTGCATAAGAATCAATACCCAAATAAAATGATTTTTTAAATCTTATGTTTAATAATACGAAATCTCAATGTTTTTCTCCAATGAAAATAACATTATTGCTATCACCAATTACATTATTATGTTTTCTAATTCTCTGGTTAATGTTTTTAATATCAAAGCCTCGGGTTTTCATTTAATGTTTTTGTGATTATCAGAACACATTCAGTATAAGCTGTTTCTCAATAATTATATGAAAAAAAAACATGTGTGTGTATGACCTATAAGCTTAATATTTAAGACTATTACTGTTGCCCTAGCCAATTTGGATAGAGCATCAGCCTGTGGACCGAAAGGTTTCCGGTTCTGTTCTGATCAAGAGCGCATACCTCACTTGCAGGCTCATCCCTGGCCCAGGGCTGTGGTAGGAGCACATTCAGGAAGCAACCAATCCATGTGTTTTTCTCACGTTGATAATTTCTCTCTGTTTTTCCCTCTCTTTTCCATTCTCTCTAAAAATCAATGGTAAAACATCCTCGGGTGAGGATTAAAAAAAAGAAAAAGAAAAAAGACGATTATTGTTTTCTAGATGAGATGTTCAGCTCTAAATGAGGACCCCCACCTTCTGATTGTGTAGAACACTTTTATGTTTTCTTAGAGCAGTCCAACTGTATGCTATGAATCAAACATAATTTAACTTACTATACATCTCATAAAAGCATTTTACGTGGTAGAACACAACATAATGGAAATAACAAAATAAAATGATGCTTTTACTTTGCATTTGTTCATAAGCTACAAAACACAGACATTGGGGCTTCAGATGCTTACCATGAGATATGATGTCTAGATAATATCACAAATGTTCTCCAACTTCTTGTTCCTATCCCCATTTTATGTATTTTTCTCATTTTAATTGCAAGATATTTTGTGACCAGTCTCACTGCCTCTCATTTCTATCCTAATTCTAAATTCAGCTGTCAAATTCATCTATCTAAAGCCCAGTTTTCAAGATATTACTTTTAATTGCTTTTCTTTACCTGAAATCAAATGTCTCCACAATCTGCCCCCACATATCCTGCCCCAGCTTTTCTCCTGCTTGAGCATCAGAAAGCGTAGTGCATTTCCAGAACTGTCCAGGGGAGGGTGCCCTTATCCACAATTAAGGAACATTGGCTTCTGGCTATCCCTGAGGCAGGGATGGGACCTAAGGCCATCTCAGGTGGCTTATAGGAATCATTAAAGGTATTGGAAGGATAAGGTTGAGAATGTATTCACAGTATAGCAACAAAGAGGCATTCCACTGAGCTTCAACTACATAGGATTGTAAGGGCAGAAACTTTTTCTCCTTCAGCGTGTGTATAGAGCTAAGCAACTTTAATTGTTGTAATGATGCCTTCTCTTTAGAATATCTCCCAAATTCTAAGATAATGTTATTCATGTAATAAATGCATATTGAATGCCTGCTCTCTCCCAGACAGTATATAAAAGAGGACCTCAAAATTTATTGCTTATACAATGAATGAGTATATTTAGATGGGGTCATAATAAGAAGTTGATGCTGAACATAAAAACAAAAACAAACAAACAATCCCCTCCCCCCCCAAAAAAAAAAAACCACAAAACACACACACACACACAACAAAATCAAACAAAAATAAAACCACCAAAAACTGTTTTCCCCCAAATTCTTCTAGCTGGGCTAATAATCATCAAATTAACAGAGACAGACTAGCAGGAGAAAATAAAATTCTAATACATGCCGAAAGGAAATTCACATAAGCATGAAAATTCTAAAGACAGAGGTAAAATTACATATATGTCATTTTGAACAAAGGATAAAAGGTAGGGGTAGGGATCAGTGATGGGATTACAAAGGAAGTAGGCAATTTACAGGTAGTTGAGGAAGAGCAGCACACACTTGGCAGCTACATTTCTGCTAGGCAGCAAAGAATCAATGAGACCTAGGAGGTAATCTAATTAACACTCTCCTTCCTGATGCCTTCCTATCTACCATGCTTAATTCCAATCAGACTAAGGGTTAACATCCTAAATTTTCTTCTTCTTCTTTTTTTTCCCCTAAATTTTCTTTAAGGAAGTAAACCTTTCCATTTTAATCTCTTAGGCCCATGGTCGGCAAACTGTGGCTCTTGAGCCACATGTAGCTCTTTGGCCTCTTGAGTGTGACTCTTCCACAAAATACCACGGCCTGGGCGAGTGTATTTTGAAGAAGTGGAGTTAAAAGTTTAAGTTTAAAAAATTTGGCTTTCAAAAGAAATTTCAATTGTTATACTGTTGATATTTGGCTCTGTTGATAATGAGTTTGCCTACCACTGTCTTAGGCAATAAAGGGGTCAAGAGTTCTTTCTGAGTCTTTTGTTTCTTAATAACCAGCTTAAAATCAATATGAGTACCACTGGTGTTGCTCAGTGGTTGAGCATTCAATTCCTGGTCAGGGCTTGATCCCTAGTAGGGGGCGAGCAGTAGGCAGCAGATCAACAATCCTCTCTCATCATTGATTTTTCTATCTCTCCTTTCCTCTCTGAAATGAAGAAGAATATATTTTTTTAAAAATCAATATAAAAAAAGGCAGCTTTAGAATTTTGGTCCCCTTCACTGTGATGCACCTTCTGGAAGCTACTTTTCAACTGACTTGGATTATATAAAACTGCCTCTCAACATGTAGTTTTTTAGGCTTCAGTGAATCTGTGTTTTTCACCTAATTCTCCTTGTTTCCTAACTTCTGCTAAAATGGAAAGCACCATAAACAGTTTACTCTTCCTTCATTTTTTTCTCATTACAAGTGTTACATAGATATTTGTGCTTTCTTTGTGTTTAATGAGGGTGTTTTCAAAATCATCAGGTTATATGTTCTCTCTTACAGATTATATACCTATTATTAAAATATTTCAATTATTTTCTAAAGGAAATCTCAGGATGCCATGATTTCTGTTACACACCTCATGTAGTTGGCAGTAACAGCAATGGGGTTGGGATTTGGGAACAAAGTTTTTATCCCTATGACTCATTAAATTTCAGAGCTGGAGAAAAAAAAGTACTTAGAAGGTCTGTACTGTCAAATCACTGGTAATAACTGAAGTGCACCTTACTTAGAAAGAAAATATCTCCTGCCCTTTTAGGGAAGGAAAGTGTTTTTTACCTAGTTTTAATTTAACAACTTATCTGTTACAGCTATTGAATTTTCAATAAGAAATTTTGCCCTTCAGTTTTCACATTGGATAAAGGGATTTGGCACTTAGGATACTTGTAACTCAACCAAATTTTAGTGATACATATTTGTTATTTCAGACAACATACTTAGGGAGCTCATGGGTGTTTCAAATAAACCGTGCAATTTTTCATTCGTGTATGCATTTTATGACCGATTGCAAACTGAAACTTCTCTTTTTCCTTTTCTTTCCTGTCCTTTCCCCTCATTCTGGCAGCCTTTTAGTGAAGGTGCACATCTGCTGCCATAAACACACAAATTAGCACATCAATGTTTCTGATGGAAAAAAAAAAGTCAGTGCAATAAGAGAATGTTTTGAAAGCAAGCCAGTTTGTCAGTAAATTATAAGCTTCATTACCATAAAACTCTAACAAATAGAACCCACATCTCATTAACTGAAAGCACAATATGACTGCAGCAATATTCATCTCCCCAAAGAGTGCTTATCCATAGGAAAAAAAGATAAAAGTTTTGCTTAGAGCTGCCACTAATGACAGCATTAACTTTATTTATTGAAGAATGTCTAAGCATTTTGCAAAATGTACACTTCACCCTCTGCCCCCTCTTTTTTTTCTGATTAAGCACAGTGGCAGGTTATACAGTGTAAGAGTTATATGATGGCTAACTTCATTCCACTTTAGCATCATTCTAATTATGCTCTACTAAAGATGGAGAACATATTTCAAGGCACTCCTTCTAACTGTTTATGGCTGGTAAAATTCTTCCATATTACATTTAAGGCCAAAATTCTATATATCATTTAGTTCCCTAATGAGTTCATTTCTATAAAGGTAAAAGGAAAGGAATTCACCTCACCATTTTTTGCAAAACAGAAACTTACTTTCAGACCTAGAGAGTTCAATAGGTTTTTGCAAGTGCTTGGGTAGCACCCCAAGCCAACTTCTATTTAACTCACCTTGTCATCATTTGGGGAAAAAAAATATTTAATAACTGTGCTATTCTATGTGTTTTTATATGTTTAAGAATATTTTTTTAAATCCTAAGAAAACAAAACTATTTGTAGTAAGTTTTTGCTAAAGAGAGAACCAGTTTCAGAAAGGACACCTAATCCCAAATTATTAACTAATTAGGCTGACAGAACACAGAGTAATTATGATACCATTGTAATTGAACCTAGTTATAAAAAAAAGGAAAGGAGCTAAGTGAAGGACAAATTGCATGGGCATGCCATTTGTGCAGCTTTGCCAGGAAGTTGCAGTTTAGATGCATGCCCAAGTAAAGTCTGAGTGAAATAGAGAAGTTATGTGATTGTCAATCACATCTGGGAACAGGTCATTGGCCAGAGTAGGTATAGACACTGCAAGCCGCAGGAAGATTTGAGATATTTAATTTCCTAAACAAAGAAATTCACATTCTTTTGGTTCATGCTCTTGCCTACTGTGCTCTTGGCTCCTGGCTTTCAGGGTTCTCATGCTACTGTATTGGTCCATAGACTCCATAACACTGGACTAATGAATTGCAACTAGCCTAATGCTAAACTGGACACAATTTCATCATGGAATGGAGACCATGGACACTGGTTTTGCTTCTAACTCTACTAAATTCCCAGCTGCACATCTTCCCAAGACTGGATTAAAGGAAATGAGACTTTGCAAATCCACGAATATAATTTCATGCAAATAAAGCTTTCTATCACATCTCATCCTCCAGTGGGGACTTATAGAAATCATTATTCCAGCAGTACCTCATGAACCCCTTTCCCACTAGCAATGGAAAAAGACCATCCACACATTTCTCCAATAACAATTAGTTGTAAAGATATTGTTAGTATAAGATGAGTAAGAATGATTGTTTAGTAGTCAACTATGTAACTGTAGATCAAGTTTGTGAAAATAATAGGATGATAACTTAAGTGGCATGATATCTTGGACTTTATTGAATATACTATAGGAAAAAATGTAGGGGGATAAATAGATGAAACAAGATAGAGAAAATGTTGCTAATTCTTGATGATGGGTAATGAGTACATGGGAGTTCTCTATACTATTCTCTTTACCTCCTGAAATTTTTCATAATTTACATTTTAAACAAGAAAAATGTAATTTTTTTGTTAATCCTCACCTGAGGATGTTTTTTCTATTGATTTTTAGAAAGAGTGGAAGGGAGGGAGGGAGGGGGAGAGAGAGAGAGAGATCCATGTGAGAGAAATACATTGATTGGTTACTTCCTGCACACACACCCAGGGCAGGGGAATCAACCTGCAACCCAGATACATGCCCTTGCCTGGGAATCAAACCTTCTACTCTTCAGTGTATAGTCTGGTGCTCTAACCACTAAGCAATGTCAGCCAGGGTGAGAGGAAAGTATTTTAAAACATACTGAGTAAGGAGAATGAAATTTCCTTTATCTGTTTTCTATTATGTAAGGAAAACAGGAAAGGCCGAAGGAGAAACAGCATTGTGGAGGGAAAGGCCTATTGGGCTTCATGTCACAGAAGGACTTGAATCCTGAATGTGCCAGACATTAGCTTTATGGCCTTGTGCAAAATTTCTGAACTTATTTATTCATTTATAAAATGGAAATGATTATTCATACATCGCAAACTTGTTATGAGGATTAAGTAAAATAAAATTTGTGGAAGTGGAACAAGTATATAAGGGCTACATAAATGATGTCTTCCCTTACCTATAAGTAAGATTGCTAGAGCTATCAAAAATAAAAATTAACATCCAATGTAATTAGAATTTTAGGCAAAAGAATCATTTTAATATAAGCATGTCCTCTGAAATATTAGGGGCAGAATGCAGCCAGTTTACTTGAAAATCACACATAACTGGGTGTTCTGAATTTGAACTTGCAACCATACCTAAAAGAGATACTTTAGTAAGTAACATATATTACAGAACTTTGCCATAACAAGCATAATATACTTCCATATAAGAGAAGCTGTACTATTAGGGTTAGCACCTAATTAAAGATTTGACATTGAAAGAACAAGAGGAGTGCAATGAAAGAGATTTTCAGCACAGTGATAACAAATCCAGAAGTATGAACAATTCCACACCCCCAAGGACTAAGTATTGCTTGGGGTTATCCATGAATAAAGGGAAGAAGAAAAAGGAAGACACATTTAAAAACCTGGGTTCCTGAGAAGTTACAACACAAGAGGTTTTTGACATCAGGAGAAAGGAGACCAATTTACATTAAATTTATTTACATTAAATTTATTCTCTCTGTCTATGTTACTGTCTCTCAGAAACACACACATTTTTTAAAAATTTATCTTTTTTTTGAAAGTATTACATATATGTGTCCCTCTTCCCCTCATTGATGAAAAAAATAAACTTATGAACAGAATATACCCCCACACCTGGTTTTAACTTCTCTGCTCCTTCTATTGTTCAAGTTTACATCATTTCTTTAATATTATATTGGATTTTCTAAATCCATTCTATTAGAAGTATGTCTACTACTATTCTTTTTTAAAAATACGTATTTCATTGATTTTCAGAGAGAGGAAGGGAGAGGGAGAGAGAGAAACATCAATGATGACAGAGAATCATTGATTGATTGCCTCTGCACTGCCCCTATTGGGGATCAAGCCTGAAATCCAGCCATGTGCCATGACCAGAATCAAACCATGACCTGGTAGATGGGTCAATGTTCAACCTCTGAGCCACACCAGCCAAGCTGTTACTATTTTTAAAAAAATTTCTTTATTGATTATGGTATGACATAATTGTCCTCATCTGCCCATTCCCATCCCAAACCCCTCCCCAAGTACTCCCCCAACCCCCTGTTGTCCATGACTACAGGTTAGGCATATATGCATGCATACAAGTCTTTTGGTTGATCTCTCCTCCTTTCCTCCACCCTCCCCTACCTTCCCTCTGAGGTTTGACAGTCTGATCAATGCTTCCCTGTCTAAGGGTCTGTTTTTGTTCATCATTTTATGTTGTTCATTATTTCCCCTAGATGAGTGAGATCATGTGATACAAGAAATACACTTATAAGAACTGAAAATGAGACAAGCCATAATGGTTATTCTGAGAGGCAAATGAATCAATCTGTAGTGAGTTTCTTTCAGGGTCAATAGTTCTTTTGAGTGCTAATTTCAATGTCAAACAGTTCCTTATGTGTACATGTCAGCAATGATATTTCAGTTCTGGATGGTGGACAAATGGTGGTGATGCAGCTCTGACCATCTCTGGTTTGGTCCTGGCATCTTTCAGCAATGCACAGCTGCTGACTGCTAGTATGGCAAGGCATTGTCAGCGTCTTCCATCTCTGGACTGTTTCTCTTCTGTTTTCATGGCTGGAGCAGTCCTATCAATTCCTCTCTGTTGCAGGAACCCACATGGTCTTGGAGTTGTTTTCTGAAAATATACAAACATATTCTCGACCAAAAGTTAATAAAGGAATATTTTCTATAAAATTGGGATCCTTTTTCATTTTTTGCCCAAATGATTTTCCTCTGGCTTGTTTTGACACCTTGTGTGTTTTTCATGAGTGTCTTGCTGTTAGCATTACAAATGAAAGTTAATTTTCTAAAGTAAACATTTTCTAGATGTAATTTACTTACAGAATATTTTTCCTTACATGATATTCTTCTACTACCCATCCCCCTTTTTAATTTAATTATTAGGAGGCTTTTGGAAATTTAATGTAGTCTTGGTAGCTTTTAATTTTTTTTTGCGCTAAAATATCTCTGCTTTAGGTACATTACATGTTATGCAATTTAACCATGAGATTTTGAAATTTTAACAATGATTTTAATTTTTTTCATTATGTTTTTAATTACAGCTGACATTTAATATTATTTTAGTTTCAGTTGTATACTATAGTGGTTAGAGATTCACATAACTTTGGGAAAGTAATTCCCTGATAAGTCTAGTATCCACCTGACACCATAGATAGTTTTTATAATATTATTGACTATATTCCATATGGTATACTTAATATCCCTATGACTATTTCATAAATGTCAATTTTTACTTATTTTCTCCTCCACATTTTTCACCCAGACCTCCAAAATGCTTGACCTTAGAGCTAAATATAAAATTGAGAGACTGAAATCCTTGTTAAGCAATGTCCAAATAAGACACAGATTCAAGTTTTTGCCTACCAAATAAAGAATTATCATCTCAAGTAACATTAATACAAGTGTTTCTTCATTATGTAATACTACTGTTTCTCATGGGGGCATAGTTAAACGATTCATTCCTTATATACAGCAAATCAAATCTATATATGTACTCATTTTAAGTTGGAATTTTAAAAAGAGCAAATAAACCCACAGCTGTCTTAAATCAAGAAATTCACTTGAAGTTCTACATACATTCATGAGCTGATGGAGAAATAAAATACACAATTATAAGCTGATAAATTTAAAATGCCCATTTACTCAGTGAATATCTATAATTAAGTACTGCTGTGTATAATTTTAGCTTGCCCTATCCAGACATAAATTTGCTATTGTTCTCTTTTTGTTTCATGCTATAATAGATGTTTCTTCTTACATGGTATCTTTGTGTTTGAGTGGGGGGGGGGGCGAAAAACATATATATGAATTGTATGTTCCTTCTTTTATTAAACTTCAGAAGTACCTTGTGGATTTTTCAATAAAAAATGCACAAAGAGTGACCAAAAACTGACCTAGAAATATCAAATAATGTTATATTTCTTCTCTTAAGCAGTCAGATAACATGTAGCACATAAAGTCCCATTCTTTAAACCCAGACTCAGACTAGAGTGAGGAAAATGAGGTGTGTAGGGTGCACATTCAAGGAGACACTCCTTTTTTTATATTTTATTGATTTTTTACAGAGAAGGAGAGGGACAGAGAGCTAGAAACATCGATGAGAGAGAAACTTCGACCAGCTGCCTCCTGCACACCCCCCACTGGGGATGTACCCGCAACCAATGTACATGCCCTTAACTGGAATCGAACCTGGGAACTCTCAGTCCACAGGCCGACGCTCCATCCACTGAGCCAAACCGGTTTTGGCGAGACACTCATTCTTAATGAAGACTTGGCATTTTTGTGACCCTGAGAGCAAACACCTCCTTACATTTTGCATGCAGGTTGCCTAACATCACCCTCATCTAGGCTTTATCTTTGAAAGTGCCAGCGTGTCTATAATAGAACTTATATGCTTAAAACTACAATTTTGAAAACGAGAAAACTTGATTTCTTATGAAAACTTTAAGTAGAGTGCCTCAAAGAACGTTGATTGTATAAGGCAGAGTTTTTCTTCAGTAGGTATCTGTGCTGTGCCAGCATGACCAAGGGTGAACCTGAGTGGGGGCGGTTGAAAGGCTTAGAAAAGACAGACAAGAGAATGAAAGCTGGTCTCAGTGGGACGCTGCTCCTTCATGGAGAGACGGCGCCATGGACTACAAGCCATGTCTATTTTATAGCCAGATGCCAGAAGGCAAAGTAAGGGCGTGGTCAAGATGTTTACAACAACATTTTCTTGTGTTTTGATCCCACTCAATTACATGCATCTGATCAAGCTTTGTTTATTTGCAGCCTATATCACTTAGGCACATAGGGCCACATGTTCAGACCATAGGTTCAAGCTTACAATTATAGATGTTGGCTATAATTGTGAGGGGAGGGCTCTCCCCTCCAACCTGGGACTTGCATGTGGCCGTGAGGGGACTGTGCCCTCTTGTCTGTCCAAGGTTTGAACCTATCCAAACACTATAGCTGCGCCCCACAGGTAACACAGTCATTCCTAAACATTTGATCACCTTTGCCATATGCTTTCAGCTTCTTGACATAGAACTATTTCTTGATGCCACTTGCTTGTTCAGCTCATGCTTTAAGCCTTGTCATCTTTGACCTATTCTTCCCGGTTCTTTGGGAACAAGAATAAGATGGAAGAGATTCTTTGTATTCTTAAGGCATTACATTTGAATATATTTTTAGCATTTTCCTTTTCTGGCTTCCTCCCCTTGTTTAACTGTAAATCCCCACTCCAATAACAACAAGTCTGGCTCCCACCATTTGCCATCTGTTTACTTAATTGTTCAATTCTTGTATATGTGTATAAAAATATCAAATAATTAACCCATATCACCAATGAAAAGCACTTTACCAACTAGAGCTTAGTGTTTGTATGCAGCTCTTTTTGTCTGTAGTTTTAGACTCCACTAATTTCCAAAATAACTTAGGTCTGCAACTTATTTTCCCACCTCCTTCAGTGAGGTTATTTTATATATTTGTGAGATAGTTAGCTAGTCTTGTCACATTCTGTATTCCATTCTGGGATTCTTCTAACCTCATTAAGAATATTTTAAAATTTTTATACCTTAAGATTAATTTCATATGCTTTGAAGTTCAATGGGTTTGGATAGAAGAATAATGTCATGAATTGACACTTGCAGTATCATGTCCAATAATTTCTCTATCTTCAACAATTTCGTGTGCTTCACCTATTCAAACTTCCCTACCATGCTGCAATCCTCTGGTAACCACTGATTTTTACTATCTCTAGTTGCGCTTCTTATAGAAGGTTATATAATTGAAATCATACAGTATGTAGTCTTCTAAGACAGTTTTTTTTAAATATTAGAAATATGTATTTAAATTTTATTCATTTCTTTTTATGGCTTAATAGTTCATTTCTTCTTATTGCTAAACAATATGCCAATATCTGAATTCACCACAGTTTATCCATTCATTTATTGAAGGACATCTTGGTTACTTCCAGATTTGGTGATTCTAAAGAAAGCTTTGTAAATATTTAATTGCAGGTTTTTGTGTGGACATAAGTTTTCCAGTAAGTTGGGTAAATAACTATGAATATGATTGTTGTATCATAATCTTAGTCTATGTTCAGCTTTGTAAAAATCTGTAAACTGTCTCCCAAGTGTCTGTACCATTTGTATTCCCACCAGCAATGTTGTTTTACATCTTTGATGACATTTGTAAACTTTGTATCTTGTCAAACATCATTTTTGGTAGATAATTTTCTCTGCTTTTTTTAAATTCATATTTTCTATCCCACAGAATTCATTTGTTTAGTATTGGGGACCTGTAGATGTGGCACATGTGTTATTACTTCATGTACCTCAATGTTGTAAGGTGTTTTCACAATATCCATAGATGTTAATAGCAGTCACTCCAAAATTTTCAATAATGAAGACAACTTTTTAATTTCTAAATTTGTACAGATACCATATAATGGTTACATTTTAGTAGTTGTTGGTTGATAAGGTAGATTAGCTCCAAAATTATTCACTAACACTTCTTAATCATATCATTTATATATGTTTAGAAAAGTTGTAGAAGCATGTTTGTAAAACATGGTTTTTATTCAGTGTCTACACAGTGAATTGGGAGCATATAGTTTCTCAGACTCTAAGATATTGTCCCAACACCAACAATAAACCTGAGTTTGAAGCTCACAGGTTGAGAACTCTCACTGTGGAAGCCTTATGTTTGCAACAACCTGGCTTCCTCTCAGCACAGCTTAGTTAATGGGAGGGAGCCTACACTGGTCCTGCTTCTTATTCATAATCATATCTATATTCATATAATCTCAGTTTCATAAGAACAGGGACTTTATCAGACTTGTTCAACATCCCAGTGTTAGGAGAAATGCCTTTCTCTTAGGTTGTCTTCAATATGTATTTGGTGAATATAAATAAATCTGTAAAAAGACAATGTTTAATCATCTATCTAACCAAGGAATTTTCTTTACCCCAGCTCTTCAAGTCTGGCAACTATGGATACAATCATGAGTTATCATAACATACCCAACCTCTGGCAACATAAGCATTTCTGTGCCAACTAGGGAACATATATTACCCAAAGTAATAAATGCAACACATGCGTGTCTAATTATCCAATTATTTGTTTACTGGGTTTGAAAAGGATGGGAGTAGATAACTAGAGATAAACTACAGAGAGATGCCTGTATTTGGAAGCACAGTGCAATGATGACAAGAATAATTATTTAATTATTTGTACAGTCAAACTTAAGAAAGAAAATAGAAAAAATAAGACTGTTTTTTCTTTTCTTCTTCTTCTTCTTCTTCTTCTTCTTCTTCTTTTTTTTTTTTTTTAATTCTCACCCGAGGATATTTTTCCATTGATTTTAGAGAGAGTAGAAGAGAGAGGGAAAGACAAAGAGAAACATCGATGTGAGAGAAACACATCCATTGGTTGTCTCTTGAATGAACCTCGACCAGGACCCAGGCCAGGGAGGAGCCTGCAAACAAGGTATGTGCCCTTGACCAGAATCAAACCCATGACTCTTTGGTCTGTAGGCGGCTGCTCTATCCATTGAGCAAAACTGGCTAGGGTTCTTTGTGTTTTTTCTTACCATCTTCTCTCATTATCTGCTAAGTTCTGCTTGAGCTTACACATACCAAAGAGCATGCATTGGTATGTGTATTTTTGGGTGCATATTTTGAATAGAAGGGCTTTAAAAAGGGAAAAAAATATTTACACTGAATGTCACCTTCAATTTCAGTAGTTCATTTCCTTGTCTTGCACTTATACTTAAATATGAGCTATTTAAGAGGTCAGTAGCACAATTTTCAAAAGATGTATGTGTATTTGGGGTGGGTGAGCAATTTCAGAGACTTTGGTATAAAGTAAGTTTTCAGCAAAAAATGGCAATACATTTTTGTTCCTTGACTTGCAAGCATAAAAGGTCTTTATCAGCAGAATTTGCAACTCTCAAGGATTTCATTATAATCCTAGTAATGGTGTAAACCTTACATAATTTCACATGCCAAAGAGTTTTTAGGGTGCTTAGTGTTCAGTTCAATAGTAATCTTGGCATAATCTCTTTTAGAAAGTTTAATTTTCTAGATACTAGATGTTTATAAGGGGTTTTCCCCCCTCCACATCACTGCTTCTGGGTTCTAAAATTTGAATTAAACACGTGTTTAAAATGTTTTTGTATACCTAACAACAAATCAATCAATGGTGAGATACTTAACCTAAGATCTGTACTTGTTAAATATTTGACAGATATATGGAATATGTTTTACTTACATTAATGCACATATTAAGTTCATAGATATGACATATAAGGACACATTTACTTAAGTTCCTTTTGCATCTTTAAATTTTTTAAAAAATATATAGCATCAGTTTTTATTTTATTGCAGTTTCCTGATTATTTTGTTGGTATATTTCATTATGTTGTCAGGTGATTGCCAAGAAATGAATTTATATTGAAACCTCAGTATAGTCCCCAAAATCTTTGTTAATTTTGTACTTTAATTTTTTTAATAAAAGAAAGTTGAGTAACATTAGCTGTGAACTCACCTAAGTCATAGGAAAAAAGAACTTTGCAAACGTAGCACATCTTAGTTTAGGTTTAAAAAATAGTGGAATATAAAGAGTAGTTTCTGTTGGCAATTAATAGGTGATATAATGAATACTGAGAACTTTATATTGGCGATTCCAAATCTCTTTCCTGTGAGTGATCCAAAGCACAAGACTCAACAAATATAATTAGGTTTTGCTATGTAAAGTTATTATTTGTTTAAATGTTGTAATCCTCTTACTAAATATAATCTGAAATTTAATTTGGTGACAAGCAGTAAATATTGAAAAGCAGTCTGAGCTTTCATCAAATCTATCTGGTATGCACCCCCTATTGATAATTTTCATATTTGCATAATTAAAACTCCTTTCCCCTGCTGCTTCCTCAAGTCTAGTAAACCCATGCTGAAGACTTCTTGGAAATACAGGGTGACAAGGGCAGAAAACCAAAATTGTTGCTGTTATATTAATGTTATGGAAACCAAACAATTTTGAAATGTGATAATACAGTAAACACATACAAGCAGTATTATTTCAACTGGCCAGAGGCCTTTGGGAAAGTCTTTTAGGGGCCTTCACAACACAGCAAAAAGGAGCCCAATATAGTAACGAAGGTAAGTTTTTCTACAGTATAAAAATAAAGTCCCATGCATTTAGCAAAAACAGTAATTACTGCTTTCATTTAATGCTGATATAATATGAAAGGTCATCAAGAGGAGAATTGAAAGGGAATTGCCAGCCATTGCCAGCACTGAATAGAGAAAAGACATTGGTTCCTTCTCTGCAGCAGTTGGAAAGCTCCCAACAGCCTTACAGAGCTCTGGGCACAAGCAATCTAGCAACTGGACATTCCATATGTAATGTTAGCTGAAGCTCCCTAGAGAGTACTTGAGTCTCAGCACATGACCTTCAGTCCAAAATAATCTGCCAGTTAAAAATACATAAAACAAAACCAAAAAAAGGGGGGGGGGAGAAAACAACCAAACAAAAAGACCCAGAGGAGTATGAAAATGAGGTGGCTGCACAGAGTAAAAACAAAGGGAAAAGCTGAGTTTGAAGCCAGGTTTTCGTAATAATGTAATAATTTTCTATATGGCTGCAGCCAAAGAAAAAGGTAAAAATTTTTTTAAATGTCTATGACAATTTTCTGAGTTAATTCTGCTGGAAAACAATGCAGTCTTAATTTCTAAGACCCTGTGGCAAGTGTTTCATCTTGTTTTAAGTTGGAATAGTCTGCATATTACTTAAAATCTCTGAGATAATATTTTTTTTGTATTAAGGTAATGTTATTGTTTAGTAAAATGATGTTTCTTTTTTTAAAAAAATTGAACAACATAGACAGATACAAGGATAAAAATAAAAATCCTCTGAGATTCCCATCTGTAATCAGTTTTAGGAATAGACTTATTTTTTTTCCTATTAAAATTTTGTTCATCCTTCAAAGTAGAGACAGTTCTTTCTATTCTAGAAATCCTCTGTCATTATATTGCTGACCATCTTTACTTCTAATTAAATTTTAAGAAAAGCAATTTTAAACATTCCACAATTAGACATTGATTTGAAAATGTCTTTTTATTTTTCCTAAATAATTGTAAGCTCCTTAAGACATTAAGGTATTTTTATCTCATTGACAATAACACACAGAATGCTGATAATACAGGAGACATTAAAAAAGTCAATAATTGTTGACTTGTCTTGTACTACTCATTTCCATCATAAGGATTTGTAAGAGAAGGCAAAAAAAAGAACCTAAATATTTCAACCAGGTTTGAGGTTTCATTAAAATTTGGGAACAATTTCATCAATTTAGATTGACTGATACATATTTAAAATTATGGTTAAATGAAACTGAAGTTCTAAAACTTTTTGGTCTAGGACCACTTTACTTTCAAAAACTATCAGGATTCCAAAGAGGTTTTGTTTGAGTGGTTTATACCTATCAATATTTAACGTATTAGAAATTAATATTGAGAAAAATTTATAACAGCAATATTACAAGCACACATTCCACTAATCATAAAAGTGATGATATCACATATCATGTAGTCTCTGAACACTCATGAGAGATGAGAGTGAAAAAAGTAAGTAATATCTTCATCTAATAGTGAAAATATTTTGACGTTGTAGTCTCTCCAAAAGGCCTCAGCCCTACCAACTTTCAGAATTGTCTCTTAGATGAACTAAAATCAAAACCACTATCCAAAAGAAGTCATAATATTTGGAGGTTTATGAAATTCAGAAGAACTGGAGGCATCAGGTAAGATCAAATGGTTTTATGTTTCAGTGCTCCTGTGTATAGTCAAAGCATTAGATCTAGAAAATAAGAGTTCCCACTAGAAGGATGAGCTCATCTCCAGAAACTTAAGCTTCAAGACTATAAGATCATCTAGTCAGTATTTCTCTCTTGTGATCCAAAAACTACCCATTCAGAATCAAGTAGTGTTTAAACTGTTAATAACTGGGTCCCACTATAGATAAACTAAGTCAGAATCTTGGAGGTGGAGCCCATGAATATGCTAGTTTTAAAAAAAAGAAATCTGTATGGATTTCAGACAGGAAGGGGGAGAGAGAAACAGAAACCTCAATGATGAGAGAGAATCATTGATCGACTGCCTCCAGCACACCCCACACTGGGGATCAAGCCCACAATCAGGGCATATGTCCTAACCAGGAATTGAAACATGACCTCCTGGTTCATAGGTCAACGCTCAACCACTGAGCCAGGCCAACTGGACGGGAATCTGCTAATAAGATTCTCAGGTAAATCAGTAAAATTTGGGAATCACAGACATAAAGAAGTGCATAAATTACTGGAAATAATACAATAGCACATACCACTACTTGCTCTGGTTTGCTATATACAGAATGGCCCAGTGCTTCTGGAAGGGCTCATCACTTTGGTTCAGTTATTACTACAAGGCTGTTGAGATTTTGATACCTGACTGAGATTTCTCCACTATCTATATATATAAGTCTAAATGACTGGCTGACCATCCAGTAGCTATGATGTGCACTGACCACCAGCATGAAGATGCTCAATGCAGAAGTTGCAGAGCAACAGCACAGCAACTTTGCAGAGTGCCCTAGGGAGATGTTGGACTGCTGGTTTTGGCCTGATCTCCACATACCAGGCTGAGGGACCCCACCAGTGAACCAGGGCCTTTAGTCTTTTAATAATCTTCTAAGAGTCACTTTCCCATTTCCTGTCCCTCCACAGTCTGCACTTTTCTTCTGATGAACTCTTTCCTAAATAAACACACATATCAATGTAATACTCTAAAAACTAGAAGTGAAAGATCTGAAATACTTCAAAATTAAAGGCAAATAAAGAGCTGACTCCACACATGATAATCCAGGACCTTTGAACAAACACTTATGTCAGCAACATAATCATACGGCATAATTTACACAAGAATTAAGAATGGTTTCTCTGCATGAGATTTATTATTATTTTAATTTTGAGCATCATCAGCAAATTTTCCTGTACACTGAGTTATGGTCAGTCTATAAAAGTGTTATACTTTCTGCAGCACACTATTTAGTAGATCACTTGAGAGAGTTGTGTGTGGAGGGTGGGGTGGGATGACTAGAATCAGAAAAATATGTGTGTTTTTTTCTCTCTCTAAAGCTACAAACTGTTCAGAGAATCCATCAAATCTTCACTATCTGGAAACTAAGCCACCTTCTTTTATTTCAGGCTTTCAATTCTAATCATCACAAGGGTTTTCAGTGGTTCCTGCTGTGAGAACACAAGATTCTGAAGCCCAATTAAATATATAGCTGAATACAAAAACGCAGAGTCTTTATTCTAACACGGCTATGGCATTAAATACAACAAAAGGTGAGATTTATGTAGCCCCAATTGAAAAGTTTAAAGTATTTTGCACCACGGGGTTTTTAAAATACTATGCTTAATCCTCCTCATTTTAATGATTAATGAAAGGAAAATGGCCTTACATGTAGCGAATATAGGTGGCCACCTAAAAGTGTTATTTAAATGTGCCCCAAAGTCTTCTTGACCTTGAAATATCACCCAGAGTTAAATTAGCCTAACATATGTAAAGTGATTTACAGGTTGCAAAGAATATATTAACATATTAAATTTCCTTAACAACCCTGAAATAGTAGTTAATAGACATATCATAACCTCTATTCTATATAATAAAAGCCCAGCAACAGAATGGCAGAACAACCAGAATGACCAATTGACCAGTTGCTATGATGAGCACCACGGGGCAGACATTCAACACAGGAGCTGCCCTCTGGTGGTCAGTGTATTACCACAGTAGGAGCACTGCTCAGCTGACTGGGATGAGTGGCTGCTCCTACTGCAAACCTCTCTGGTGGTCAGTGTACTACCACACTAGAAGCACTGCTCAGCTGACTGGGATGAGTGGCTGCTCCTACTGCAAACCCAGGGCCAATGGTTAGGAACTTAGTCTGTGATAATCGTCTCCTTGCCCCAGGCTCATCCTCCTTGCTCCCTGTCACCTCCTCTGGACTCCCACAGGCCACACAGCATCACAGCCCAGAGGCTGGGAGGTAGGTTTGTGGCCACTGTGAGATTGAGGCCTACTCCACTGCCTCTCAGTGCTATTGTCCCTGGGCCCAGCCCCATCTGCATCCCCTAGAGAGGCGAGTGCTCTGGTTCCACGGAAAATGCCAGACCAGGGAGCAGCAGCTCAGAGGGTGAGTCCACAGCTGCTTGGCAGACCAGGATGAGTAGTGCTCCCACAGTGGGTCGATCCCTGCAGGCCACGCTTCCCAATAGTGCACAAATCCTGTGCACTGGGCCTCTAGTTTACATATAAGAAAGCTGAGTCTAATATGCACAAGGAATGAGATTAAATTTTAATCACCTAGTATTAACATTCACCTTTTATACGTGATTTAACATAGCTCTTTCTGTAATCTCACATTACAAATGAGAAGAATGAGGTTCAGAGATGTTAAGAAACCTGCCCAAAGTCACAAAGTCAGTAAATAATAAAGCTGGATCTGAGCCCAGATTTGTGTTCCTCTGATTCCAGAACCAAAGCTCTTAGCTTGGCAGATATGATCCATTTTTATTAGTGTTTGATAAAGTGTTTGCAACATGAATGTACAGTGTCTTAATTATAAGCAAGAAGAAAGAAATCCATAATAGTTTTTGTTTTTCAAATCAAGTGTTTAAGAAATTAAGTATGTCTTTAATTCCTTCTGACATTATAAATGACATCATTATAAACTTAGGATCTAATGAGCTACTGTAAACTAACTTTTTCATTAATTCTCCTCATTTTACTTATTATTAAATGTTTATATCTTAATTTATAATATATATCAATATGAACAAAAATACATTCATTTTATTTTATTTTTTCAATTAATACATTTCCCTAATTAAGAAATGCATTCTACAGAGATATATTTAATAGCTCACTTGGACAACTCAACTCTCCTCATTTCACCAAACATGTGTGCACACATGTACACACACACACAAATAAATAAATAAATAAATAAATAAATAAATAAATAAACTCTATGTTCTCTCAGTTGTACTAATACTGGAAGCTGGATGACCTAACCATGATTATAAGCTACGTCCCATCTTAGTGTCACAGAAATGTGAGGAACCCTGTATCTGCAACTCAAGAGCTCACCATCAATTTAATCTTGATATTGGTCATACTGAGCACATATTAAAATTAGTTAATTAGTAATGGTACCTCAGTGCTGTTCTATGGTTATGTTATTTTCTCCATCACCAAACCCATGACAAGAATTTTCATCCTCACCCCGTACTGCTGGAATAGTATCAACTGTCTAATCTCCAATCACTTACTCTATCCCCTCACGGGCAAGCTTTCTTTGATGCATTGCAACTTAGATGATTTCTTCATTGCAGAACTATCTTAAGGTGACTGTCAATGAGTCTATGAATCTGGTACACATATTTTGATCTGAGCTACATGTGATTCACCTAGAACTGCAGTAATGAAGCCACATGGTTAAATGGAAGAAATATTGGCTTTCATGTCAGATTGGCTGTGTCTGAATATTATTTGCCATTTACTCGCTGTGGGATCTTGGAAAAAACACACAACTTAACTTCAACTCTTTTATCATCATGTATAAAATAGGTATACCAATAGTAACTGTTTTAAAGGTTTGCTGTAAATATTACCTGACAAAAAGTATGCTAGATGTCTGGTACAGAGTAGGTGGCAAAAAAACCCAAAACACAATACCTTTTGTTTCCTTTTCCTTTTTTTTTTTTTCTCATCTGACTTGTCCTACTGCTACTTAATTTCCAGATCTGACTCTCAGGAGATCAATAAAAATTAGAGTGATATTTGTGGAACAAACTTCTGATTTATACCAGGATAATTTAACTTGTTTTGGAGTAATTGCCATAAATTACTTTATTTAAAACAAATAAATGTTTAAAAACTCTGGAACAAAGAACTTGAAAAAAGCAATAATAGTCTCTTGAACTTCATACAAATAGGTCTAATAGTGAGGGATA
This sequence comes from Pipistrellus hanaki, assembly GCF_964339955.1. Lineage (NCBI taxonomy): Eukaryota > Metazoa > Chordata > Mammalia > Chiroptera > Vespertilionidae > Pipistrellus > Pipistrellus hanaki. Next base: position 29,227,393 of record NC_140524.1, on the reverse strand, counting down.
TATTGTCAGTTGCTTTTGCCAGTACTGATGATGAAATAGCCACACTCTCACCTGTTCATCTTTATCACTTACCACATAGAGTTTGCAGGACAGCTGGTGGCAGAGAGGACAGGAGTACTGCCTATAGTTGTGCAACTGAATAACGTCTCTGACCCCTTCTGAGATAATATCATGCTTTTATTACACACATAGTTTTTAATACACTGAATTAAATAGCAACAGACTCCTAAAAATATTTGGCCTATCTTATAGAAGTTCTTTATAGGCACCTTTAACTTTCAGAGCTTTCCATAGGCATAGCTACATTGCATTTAGAAAGTGAGTTAATGGATGAAATCTTTTGACAACTGTCTTCCCAGAGATCAGCTTGACAATCTCATCACTTACTTATTAATTTGATGGAACAGAGAAACTCATCCATATGTCTCTAACTCCTATATTCTTTTTCTACACTAACTAGAAAAGATGTATTATTCTTATCATCTATATGTATTTATTTCAGTGTGTATCTTTTTATAAAATTAAATTTATTGGTGATAATGGTCAATAAGATTATATAAGTTTCAAGTTTATAATTTTACTAGTGGCTGGTGCATAAAATTTGTACGTGGGTGGGGGGGTTCCCTCAGCCCAGCCTGCACCCTCTCCAATCAGGGACATCCCTCTTGCAATCTGGGACTGCTGGCTTTTAACTGCTCACCTGCTTGCCTGCCTGATCACTCCTGACTGCCTCTGCCTGCCAGCCTGATTGCCTCTAATCCCTCTGTCAGCCTGCCGGATTGCACCTAACCTCTCTGCCTGCCTGCCTGATTGCCCTTAACTGCTTCTGCCTGCCTGCATGATCTCTCCCAACTGCCCTCTCCTGCAGGCTTGATCTTGCCCCCAACAGCCTTAAAACCCCTCCTCAGCTCCCACCTTAGGTTCTGCCTTCACAGTTCACCCATATTTGTTCTGATTGGTCAGTTTCTATGCCAGTCAGCAACTCTGGGCCTATCTCAAGGCCTGATCAGAGAGGCAGGGCTGATCAGCAGCTGCCATGGAGGCTACAGATCAGACCCTGCTTCTCTCTCCAGGCCTCTCTCTGGCCCTGATCTGCAGCCCCCTCAACAATGGCAACCCAGCATTGACTGCAGGACTGGCTTCCAGATGGTTGAGCCTTCAGTTGTTACGGTCACTACCTTTTTATATATCTACATGATACATCACCAGTATATTGCATTGTGTGCCCACCACCCAAAGTAAAACTTCTTGAAAGGATGTATATTAAGTGATACTTGGCATGCACTTACATATATGCAAAATTTCTTTGAAAATATGTTATTTTAGCTGTACCACCACATTTTTCATGACCTCATAATTGTTATGGAAAAGTAAACATGTCCTTTTATGGTCATCAGTTAGCATTTTAATAAATTTCTCAAAAACCTATTGAGATATATGTGAGTAATATCTGTAGCTGTTTCATGAAATAAGAGGTTATGTATGGGTAATGAAAGGCATTTATAGCTAAGCTACTTTTACAACTAAGCTATCTTTTAGCAAATCCTCAACTTCTATTACCCATTTATCTGTCCTAAAAACAGTCACTCAAGCAAACAGGCATGCAATTTATTAATTCATTTTTCAGAGCTCAATGAACAATTGAGGTAGCTTACCAGCTTTTTGTGGAAGGTAGATTTTGAGATGATTCTAGTTTTACCTTTAACTATAAAATCTGAAAGTCTTCAAGTGTTCCCCAATATGTACAACTTTACTAATTTTCTGGCTGAGCTTGCTATCTCTAGAAGGTCGTCAAATTAGGACTTTATATTTGTATTTCTGTCAAACATGAGCTCTAATTTGGATTAAAAGTATGAACTACAAAATTCTAAAAATTTAACTTTTTTCCTATCTCCAGACATTCTTCTGGATGTCATTCCCCCTCTCCCTTTGTATATTGTATTCATCCTTCAACATACAACTCAAGCTCCATCTTCACATGAAATATTTCACAACTACTTTAATCTAAAATTATATCTCATTTCTTCTGAAATTCCATTGTGGTCTTTATTTATGATATGCAGCTAATGGTTTGTGTCTATTCTTTTTTATGCCATTATTTGATTCTTTAATGGATATTATTTTCTCTCCCTAGAAACTTTTGGTACAATCCACACTAAGACAAATAATGATTTTATGCAGTAGGCATTTAATAGACATTCATTGCATGATAGCAGACAAGTTACAAGGCAAAGTCTGAGCTAGTATCCATAACTTTATGATGCCTATTATGGTTTTGGAAAGTTCTCAGGTGCCACTGGCTTTGCTACTGTTTTCAGCTATTTGGTGCCTATATTACACTCCACTCTCATCTAATTCAATTAAAATGATATTTAACTTGTCAATTGGTGGTCACTGGTACCAACTCAATCCCAACAGATATCTCCAGTTTGGGGTGTGGTGAAAAAGGAAACTTTATTACGTGTAAAACAGCTTAATTATGATACAGCATGGCCGTGAAAACAGCACAGCTGTGGAACAACTCAATAATGATCTTAATGACTTTGAGGTTGCCCTGGGGCCAGGTGGCCATGGGGTCAGGCCCTCTCTGGCTAGACAGCTCTGGTCTTCTATGCCAGTCGGATCTGGCCTGCACTGGTCTGCTCTGTTCTGTTCTAGTGAGACATTTTTAGTGTTTCAGCTCCAGCCAAGAAAAAGCAGTCTTCTATGGAAGAGAAAATGCACTCCCAGAGCCAGAAGGGAGCTGACTTATACAGACAGAAATCCCTACCTCTGGTCCCTAATTGGTCTATCCTCAAGCAAATGAGGTTTCCAAATCCTCACAGTTTAATTAGCCCAAAAGTCACTATCCTGATTGGTCAGTGAAGAAGCTAGTGGAGATAACTTGCGCATCTCTGATTGGACAGGGAAAGTCTTATTGCTTGAAGTAGATTCCGGAAACTATTTTATAAAGGCTGGCTTAGATGGCAGGAACACAGTGCAGGAAGGCAGTTCAGTGCAGAGACAGGTAACAGGCTTTTCCCTGAAGTACAGTTGGAATGTGTATAAATGGCTGCTGGACTCTGCTCTTTGTTGGTTTTGTTGTTGTTGATAATTTGTTTCTTTGTTTGCTTCAGCCCAATTAACCACCAGGAGCCCTTTTTAGTAGATATCTTCTTTCTCAGGGTCCACATTTTAAACAGACATTTCTAGGTAAAAACAGCCAATAATTCCAACAGTTTGATAGACATAAAAGAGTGTCTTGGGGTTTTTCTTGCCACTATTCAGAAAAAGAAATTCAAGCTTTCATGCATAAACAATGTAAATATGACTTACTGATTATTAGCAGGCATTAACCCAAGTTGCATTTTCTCTCTGATATGGCAAATGTTAAAAGTGTCTTAACATTCCACCACAAATGTACTGCTAATAGTAAGTTTTCCTTTACATAGGACAAGGCTAATACATTGAAAAAAAAAAAAGAAAGAAAGAAACTGAAGCTGCGGAATCATGAGATTTCTTGATAGTGAATGCTTCCTCTGGAAACATGTCACTTTCATCTTTCAATGAGATTAAAAGAACAACAGCTCAATAGTGTATAGACAGGGACTAGACACCCTGACAGAAAGATTTGGACTTAGAGAATCAAAAGGGTTTTTTCTATCATGAGTTGTGTTGTGTTGCTTTGCGGCAGTGACCATTCTTTTGCATTAGTATTTTCTATGTATTTATTGCACACATACATGAGTACACACACACACACACACACACACACACACACACATTCCACACATCTATAAATTGAAACACTTGGTGTGTGGGTTTTTTATCTTTCTTTAAGCAAAAATAAATTATATATAACCTGTTAAAATATAGAAACATATTCTGATATTGGGAATAAAGATATTTTAAGTTCTTTAAGGTCTATTCTATAGACCTTAAGATCTACACAGAACATATCTTAGGTAAATTCAAAGAAATGGACTAAGTTTGTGACTTTATCCTAGAGCAAGGTTAGCAATCTTAGATGAGGAGGTGGCCTTTGTAATTTTAGAGTGAGTAATCTGTAAATAGATCGATGGCAGAAAATAAAAACTCCAGAAGTATTCTTGCTTAAAGTGGGAGGGGGGTGGAATTTAGGCAGGAAAACAGAAAGGCAAAATATGAGCTAATATCTGTACATTTTGATATCTGTTATGCCTTGTATTCCCTCCTCCCACTTGCAGAGAAATATCCAGAGCTCCATTGCAGGAAATATTTATATATAGTTTAGCCCCTTGATTTGCAGTTATTTTCTTCATCAGCTGATAAACTAGAAGGTAGGATGAGCAAAATAACTGCAAATCAAGGGGCTAAAAACTAAAAGCCAATATTATTCTTAGATGGATTTTTATAGTGCTATTTTGTTTCATCTTCACATGAGAGACTCATATTAAAAAGTAATTTAAGCCCCCAAATCTCTGTTCCCCTTTAAGTTAATAATATGAATTCCCAAAATGGAAGTTTAAATGAGAAGATTAGACATGTATTTACAAACTCAAAGAAGAAACATGACAACTGCATTTGCTAAGTAAAACTGCAGAACTAACTTTTTATAAAAGATCATGAGTCCATGATTCTTCTAAAACACTGAAATGATTTGTCTTTCCAACTGAACTGCAGCCGGGCTAAGGGACTGAATGTCTTTCACATCCATCTACTACTGTGTAAAAAAAGGAATCATACATTTAGCTTTAAAATGTCACAGATTTATACCTTCCCCCTTCCCGCTCATTTTTCTGCCCCTGTTACCTAGCAACAGGTAACCTCAGCAAGAGAACACCAAGCCTAGAACAAAGCAGTTGGTCGCTGGCTTCATTCGAGTGGCTGAACTGCTGTAAGGCAGACGCAGAAGATATCGCTCCAGACCGAGTTGGCCTGCGTGGGCGTTCAGCCGATTTTCTTCACTCTCTCCGGCCTTTCTGATCAAATTTCTTCATGGCTTGTATGAAGAATGTGTAAGTACAAAACTGAGAACAACTGAATTGTTCTCCTGTGTAAGTGGGACACGAACCAACGGGTCAGAGGTGATATGGGAGGGGATCCCAGATACTTGTAGGTTATAAACTCAGCTAGTAAGAATACGGACTTTAAGGGTGGCGGTTTTTAAAAGTAATTTCAAAACAGAAGTTATAAATCCTTCGTCTAAATAGTGGGGTTTAAACACGAGGAAATTCGTACTCTAGGGTGCGGTATGGGTGGAATGAAATAAAATTTTAATAAAATTCCGTGTGACCCTTGAATGATGCTCCATAAAGAGGAACAAACTGCAGTGTTTTAACATAACCTTTCTTCGGCTACTGTGGAAAGAAAACATGTTTCCCTCGCAAGTGTCCTAAGCATGCCTGCCAGAATCTGAATGCTAGGTTTAGTGGATCATAGATCCTACTGGGACTGTAAGAGCTGGTGTTTTCTATGGCATACCTACACTCTGTGGCCCTTAAAGAAGCTATCTGGGTCTTCTAATCTTCCTTGCTGCCATGAGGAGGTGGGGGAGGGGAAAATGGGTGGAGCCACAGGGTAATCATAGAACCCTGTGCCAAAGAGGTCGAATTGTAAAAGTGTTTTCTGACTACACAGGGGAAGAGATAGAGCTCTCTCCTTTTCCCTGGTGTATTCAGCGAGTTCCATCAACCACGTATTTCAAGATATTTCCTGGTTGAAGCCGGGACCGGTTTGGTTCAGTGGATGGAGCATTGGCCTACGGACTGAAAGGTCCTGGGTTTGATTCTGGGCAGGGGCATGTACCTTGGTTGTGGGCACATCCCCAGTGGGGGGTGTGCAAGAGGCAGCTGATAGATGATTCTCTCGCATCAATGTTTCTAACTCTCTATCCTTCTCTCTTCCTCTCTGTGAAAATCAATAAAATATATTTTTAAAAAATCTTTAAAAAAGATATTTCCTGGTTGCTGCATTTTCATTTTTATTAACTTATTTATTTCTATTTTTGCAAGCCTTGAAGAGCATGCTTCTTCACCCATAGCAATGGCTGTAGATGGAAATGTGAAACCGAGACCAAACCCCAAGATACTTCGCCTGAGTTCGAGTGCCATGCTGAAGAACGAGGTGGAATCCTGGGGCAAACCTCGTATGCCTTTGAGACCTCCCCTCTACGTGCCACCAAATCTGGCAAGAGGGCAATTGGAGGGCCCCAGCGAGAGAAAAGGATCTTGCATTCCTGCCAACATTTCGAGAGCTCTCAAACACCCATATGGGTCACGACCTGCTGCTGAGAAAGGGTCCCTAGCAACAGCAAAAATAAATGGTCCTGTGGGGTTGGCAGGCTGCAGCCAGATGGGACAAGATTCTATTACTGTGTCCCAAAAATCCCCTGGCTGCTCTCCCTCACTGATGATAGAGGGGACCAGAGTCAGCAATGAGGGCACTGAGAATGGTGTCAATAAGGCAAAGCTCCAGTTGCCTTTGCAACAAGGTCAAGGGTTCTTTCCACCCAGGGCCCCATTAATAAGAGATCCCCAACCTAACCACGCTATTAGAACAGGGATAGTGATGGAGGTACCTCCAGGAAATATGAAAATGACTGGCAATGAAAGGGTGGCTCAAGTTGCTTTCCCAATGGGAGGTCCATGGAACCCCATGGATAATTGGCCAAGGCCCATCACAGCGCCTCCTAATGTTTCACATTTAGGTTGGTTCCCTAATGGTCCTTGCTTCATAGGACCTATACCTCCGAATTTCCACCCATTTCTCAATTTACCTATGCCTTTTCCTCCTCACGCAATGTGCCGTCCCCCAATGTTTTCCTATTTTGGCCATTTCCCTCCTACTGGAATGCAACCTCATCCATACTTAAACAGAGAGAACAGATCATAAAAAAGAAAGGGGAAAGTAAAAAAGTGTAGGGGAAAGAGGTGAAAGCTATTAATTTATGTTTTTGCATTTGAAACCATCTACCTTCTTACTCTCTGTTAAGCAATAATGTACCTTACATATGTGGATATTCAATAAAGATCCTAAAAGTGGAAGAAGTGTTGTGAATTATTTTTATAAACACCACTCTGGGAGCCTAAACCTTTGATTGTGTTTTCTATTTTAAGGAAATTAAATCAGTAATGTCCCAAAGTTTTCTAAGTAGCTTAGTTGGCTCCCTATCACTGGCTTACAGCTGTGTGACTGTATAGAGGGCCCCGTGGAATCTTTTTAGACTTGGCTGAGTCTACGGTGGGGAATTCCTACCTACTTAAGATTATGGGGGTTGTTCAGAGCAGGATAGGTGTATTAAGGTAAATAAGGTTCATAAAGGTAGACCAAAGTACATATAATAGAGAAGAATGTACCAACAGAAAAGTAGCTAGATGAGACTGAGGTGAGAGTAACAGAGCTTAACACTTCATAGTTAGAGGCAGAACCAGGCTGACAGGTCAAAAAGGAAAATGGGCAGGAGAAATGGAGAGCGTTGTTTGAAACATGAGCTAGTGTTTGACTCTCAAAACTGACCATTATTAAGTACACTTGAGGCTGGTGCACTAAATTCATTCATGAAGGGCCAGGACAGGCATCCCTCAGCATGGCCTGCACCTTCATGCAATCTGGGACTGCTGGCTCCTAACCACTTGCCTGCCTGACTGACCGATCATCCCTAAGCACTCTGCCTGCCTGCCTGACCCTCTAACTCTCTCCTGCCTTCTTGATAGCCCTTAACAACTCTGGCTGCCTCCCTAATTGTTGCTAACCCCTCTGCTGCCCTGCTTGATCACACTGGAAGGAGGGGTCTCAGTCCGGCCTGCCCCCTCTCACAGTCCAGGAACCCTCAGGAGCAGGAGGCACCACCTCAGTAGGTGTAAGACCAGATGATAAGGGGAAGGTGATGCCCCATAACACCTCTGCTGCCACTGCTGGCAGCTCAAGCCTCAGCCAGCCCTAGTTACCTGATCCTCGGGCAGCCCTAAGTGGCTGGGCAGCTGCCATCCAAGGCTTGCCTGCGCCTCAGGCAGGCCCTGGGCTGCTGGGAAGCAGCCATTTAAGGCTTGCCTGTGCCTTGGGCTGGCTCTGGATGGCTGGGGGTCTGAGGGGACTGGGTGCCAACATCTTGTGGCTGTGGGCAATGCCATCTTTAAGGGCAGGTCAGTCAATTAGCATATTCCCTCCTATTGGCTGTGGGTGGCACCATCTTTCTGAAGGCATGAGAGCCAATTAGCATATTCCCTCTTTATATAGGATGGTATATGTAAGATTGGCTTAAAAAGTCCAGGAACAAGGTAGAACAGAGGTGATCCCTTTACCCATTCTCTGAAAAAAAGGGCTAGTATATACTCAGATTTATAAATGCAAGTGAAAATATATTACTCATGTGAAATTATTTTCTCTAATGCTGTTACTTGCACTCTTCATAATGTGCTACAGCACCCCATTAAAATGATGGTTCTGGGAGATTATCAAAATGCCCAGATGGGAGCTTTTTCAAGTTCAAGAAACAGAAATATTGGTATAGCAAGCAGGGTGGAAAGATGGCCATTCTGATCACTGCACAACTTAATTCAAAAAGGTGCCCTAAAACACAGTGCCATTGTATATGAACAACCACTAGATTAGAAATGTCTTTAGAGGACAATTCTTCAAATGAGCATTTTTTTCATGCCAAGAGCTAATGACGTATGTGGTGTAAGATCTCGGTTAAAGCCTGACAAAACCCACAGATCAAAATGACACCTATTCTACAAGCAAGACCATTAATGCTCTTTTAGCACCAATCACTGTTTCTTTGCCCCCTGGGTAAAAAGGACATGCAGATCCAGTAAGTTTCTTTGTCTCCTAATAGGTTGTTCTATATTTATAGGTTGTAGTGCAAAGCTCAGAAGAAGCTTGCTAAAATTTCCCCCAGTCTGTGTATGTCCTGAAGCTGGCACAGTTCCATCAATTCACTGTGGTGGGTTGAGCAGAAGTATTCAGCAAATCATTTGACAGCTGTTCACTATGAGGTAGCTTAGTCCCAGCATACCAAGCACTTATTGAATTTTCAGCCTTAATGAACAGAGGAGTTGAGTATGCTTATTGTCATCAAAAATCTCTTCTGAGCCAGATGTTAAATATTTTGACAAGGATTCAAATTGTTGTATCAATGCAGTGTTGCATCTCTGGAGAGTAGCCAAAAGGTGTGGTAAGTGGCAGCAGAACAAGGATACTTTTTCCTTCTTGAAGGAAGTGCCCTGATAAATGCTCATAAAGACTTTACTCACAATTACAGCAACCATGACAAATTCATTGTAACAAAAAGTGCCACCAATACAATCTGCTCTTTTTACAACCCTTTGTTCTCTTTCCAAACACCTTCTGTTTATTTTCTATGTCATTCCTAAACACCTAAAGTAAGGAACAAAGAATAACTATGAGCAAATAGAGGCATTGAAGTTTTATTTATACCTCTGTGGTGTATGATATATATATATATAGAGAGAGAGAGAGAGGCCGGTGCACAAAATTCCCTCAGCCCAGCCTGCACCCTCTCCAACACTGGAACCCCTCCACTCAAGGGATGTCCGAGTGCTGATTTAGGCCAGATCCTATCCCTAACCCATAAGGATCTTGCCTAAACCAGCATTCAGAGACCCCTCTCACAATCTGGGACTGCTGGCTTCCAACTGCTCACTTGCCTGCCAGCCTAATCACCCCCTAACCACTCCCCTGACAGCCTTATCAATGCCTAACTGCTCCCTTGATGGCCCAGTCACCCCCAACTGCCCTCCCCTGCTGGCCCAGTTGCCCCCAACTGCCCTCCCTTGCTGGCCTGTTTGCCCACAACTACCCTCCCCTGCCAGCCATCCTGTGGTGGCCATCTTTGACCACATGGGGGAAGCCATCTTGTGCCATGGTGTGAAGGTCAATTTGCATATTACCTCTTTATTATGTAAGATATATACTGAATATATAGCTTATGTAGAGCTGTGTACCTATATAATACTATCAGTAAATGTGCTATCAGTAAATGCAAGGATCTAATAAGCTTGAAATCTTATTGCTAAATGCAAATGAAATGCAAGTATTTATATATTTTTTATTGATTTCAGAGTTGAAGGGAGAGAGAGAGAGAGAGAGAGAAAGAGAGAGAGCAAGAAAGAAAGAGAAGAGAACATCAATGTTAAGGAAGAAATGATGATTGACTATTTCTTGCAGGTCCCACATCTGGGACAGAGCCCACAATCCAGGGAATGTGCCCTGACTGGGAATCCAATCAAGAGCTCCTCATTCATAGGTCAATGCTCAACCATTGAGCTAAGCCAGTTGGGCTGCAACTATTTTTTTATTCGTGGCTTCTGTATAGAAACACTATATAATTTTGTTATCACAGGTCCACCAAGACAGCAAAACATCCAGTTTTAAACAGATGATTACCTTAAAGTTATATTTTTAATTATTCTGATCCAATATGGCTTGATATTAATCCTATACCACAACATCCTATTCCTTTTGAAAAGTGCTTATAACAAAATATATTCAACACTCCTGAAACATGTATGCTTTCCTTTTTTTCCTGTGGCTTAAATAGCTCCTAAACATGAAAGGGAAAGATTAACAATGACCAAGTATTCCTTCCTTTTGAAGGGAATGGGTTAAATATTTCCTATTTTAAGTTTTAATCATTGTTACAAGAAGATTCATGTTGTACTGTTTATTATTTATAGTTCTCAATATATTCCTTGTCATAAGATTACAGCATAGGAATTTTAATGGCTTCATATTCTCTACAAGATAATAATTAACTGTACAACTTTGACCTTTTTCATGTCCCAAAGAATGATTCACTAGCCATTTTTTTTTTTCTGGTTTTATAACTTCTGTAGCCTGGTGGAAGAGGCAACATGCAACCAATCAAACTACAGAAGGCTGAAAAGGTTAAAGTTCAAAGCAATGAAATTTTTTAAATTTATAACCTTTCATAAACCAGAAATGACATTAAAATTTTATCTCATTCAGCCCAGCTGGTGTTGCTCAGTGGATTTAGTGTTGTCCTATACACCACGAAGTCACCTGTTTGATTCCATATCAGGGTTGCTGACTCAATTCAGGGTAGCGGGAATGTAGGAGGCAGCAAATTGGTCTTTCTCTTTCTCCCTCTTCCTTAAGAAATCAATAAGAATATATCTTTAAAATTATACTTTATTCTTCTGAGAATTATTATAACAAAAACACTAAATAGGACCAATAATTTATTTCCACTGGAGTGTTAAGTTTGAGATCATAGTGCTGTCTTCATCTACCATGGTACAAGAGGTTTATATGTAACTATCACTAAACAAGTAGGTAGCATAATAAGTGAGAAAGATATCATTCTTTGACTATTACATTGCACTGTAACAATGGGTTTTGGTTATCAAATATTACTAAGCAATGTTTATTTTTGAAGGACTTAAATATAAAAGAATATAAAATGATTCTATTTCAAAATCAATGAGCCAAAGCCAGAGAAAAAAGAAATTTTAGGCTGACAAAAAACACTCTGTCATGTCATAGGTTAATTCCATAGCTACCACAAATCCTTGTATATATTCTTTGTAATAAGATAGATTGAATGATATTCCCACAGAAAGAGCAAGTGATGAAACTAAATAAAGTCAAAGAACCCATCTATTTCTCTATTATGACATTCATTTTTTTCTTTATATAATGAAAATGCATAGCATTAATCAAATCAACTCTAAATTTGAAAAGTCAGAGAAACTGTGCTTTATCATGCAATCTTTTTCTTAAGTGCTTGAGTAGGTACTACTCTTGCTAAAGACTGATTAAATATATATACTTCGTAACCCAACTTGGGGACTTTACTGTCACTCAGAAAGTCTTTCTCAATAGCTCAATTTCTCAAAGAAACTGTAATAGTTATTTTCAGAAAGTGATGCCAGCATTGTTTTTTGTGGATGGACCAGCATCCTACTTCACTTTATGGTGGTAAAAATAACTATTTTTTTCAACTCTGAAAACCTCTGCCCAATATGAATCACACAGATCCATCAATTTACCATAAAGGATTTGATATCTAATAGTGTTTAATCAGATAATTTTTTAAAATATATACATGTATAACTGACTTCAAACAACACCCTCATTATAAAAGTTTTGACTTAGAGACAGAACAACCCAGGGAGTTCGAGGGTTGATGGACCCTGTTTGTGCAGGTGAGAAAGAGAAAACCAGATGGAGAAAGTCAGAGTAGTAAAAATAGAGGGGCAGGGCCACTGTCAGTTTAGGAGAGAGAAGTGCTTTATAGCAGGAAGCAGCTGCAAATTGGGAGTACTGTGGGAAAAGTAACAAATTTGGATATGGAGAACATAATCCAGAGAAGAAAGAAGAGGCAGTTTGAAGAGAAGAGTTGTGGATTGAGTGCTTCATGACAGAAAAGGCTTCCTGTGGTAGCTGGACATTTGAAAGGGTGGGGATAAGGTGATTAGAGAAATACTATCCAGTCTTCCTAGAAACAAATCTATCTCTGCTGCTTCATTCCTTCCTATAAATATCATTTGTCCTTAGATAGCAGCCAATCTCATATTCCCTTGGTGAAACTGGAATCCCTCTCTGATTTATGTTTCATCATTCCCTCAAACTGGCTTTGGCAAGCAGACACACCATCACCAAAGTTAACTTTATTAGTGAAGTGGGTATGCAATGAATTAAGCTCACAGAAGAACATTTTCAGGTTTTCAAATATACCAGATCCTGAACTTTTTAAAATTTAAACTTCAATCATTTTTCCCTATTGAGGCACACTAATCATTTTTTAAAATTTTTCCTTTTCACTCCTCTCACTAAATCATAAATTTCTGAGGTGGAGCTGCTGGCTTTATTAATCACACTTCATCTAGAAACCAAGTAATCTATTATTTTCCCCAGAGGACATATTTATCCCTCTTTTAGGTGTAAAATTCTTTTTTTATTTTTTAAATATATATTTTATTGATTTTTTACAGAGAGGAAAGGAGAGGGAGAGTTAGAAACATCGATGAGAGAGAAACATCAATCAACTGCCTCCTGCACACCTCCTACTGGGGATACATGGCCTTGACCAGAATTGAACCTGGGTCCCTTGAGTCCACAGGCCAACCCTCTATCCACTGAGCCAAACCGGTTAGGGCTAGTTGTAAAATTCTTATACATTGTGTTAATCCTCATTGGTACACAATTCTGTTGGTAATACACTGTACAATAAATGTATCAAAGACAGTATTTAATGCCCTAACTACAAAGTTGATTATTCATAAATAGAACAATTTTTGTTATAGGTTTTCTTTTTAATATATTTTTATTGATTTCAAAGAGTAAGGGAGAGGGAGAGAGAGATAGAAACATCAATGATGAGAGAAAATCATTGATCAGCTGCCTCCTGCATGCCCCTACTGGGGATGGACCACACAACCTGGGCTTGTGCCCTTGACCAGAATCAAACCTGGGACCCTTTAGTCCACAGGTCTACACTTTATCCACTGAGCCAAACCATCAAGGGCAATAGAACAATTAAAACATTTTTGTATTAATAATAAGTCACATCTGGTAAAAAGTAAATAATGATTTATAGTTTTAAAACTTATTAGAGAGTCTTATAAAATTATGAGTAAAATTATGCATAATCCAAAATTTAACAGAATGACATGACTTTTAAAAAGCATTTCTTCACAGTTTATATAACTTTATTGCTTCAGTGCTAGGTGTTTACACAAACCAATTACAATCTATATGCATCCCACATTGTTGAAATTTATGATTAATTAACACTTTTAACTTTGCCAGTCAAATGAATCCACGTACATACCACTTCAAAACAGAACAAACACTTGCTTATCCTATAGGAACTTGCTATGAATTTAACTTATATAAGGAAAATGTCAATTCTAATGCCTAAATGTGACCCTCTCTAATCAACTTAATGTTGTTATCAGGCACAATCAACATGATTGGAAAACTGGTAAGATGTCCTCCAATTTTGGATTTTAGGCTCATCTAACCAAAACAAAACACATGTATAACCAAATATAAGATATGAAATCCATAGCTATGAAGGTTGAATTTATTCAAGGTCCAATTATTGAATATATGTTCTAAGAATAGTTAGACATTGGATACTAGTGAAAATAAAAACCAAGCAAACATCTGTAGAAATGACAGATTTTTATGAGAGCATTGGTTTTCCTTCAGTAATAGAAGATATATATACCCTTTATAGTAAAATGGATTTTCATATGTTCCTGAGTCAGTATTTAGAAATTCTACCACTTCTATTGGTCTGATAGGTCTTCAATTTATAGATGGAGAAACTGAGACTTGAGAGATTTAGTGATTTGACCAAGAACAAAATGTGACAGAATCCTCTTGTGACACTATATTTCAAAATGTATTTCAAATGTATTAAAGATATAAAAAGAAAAAAGAAAAAAAGAAAAATCTATATGAATACTAGAGGAAAATATAAGTGAAATAGGTGATTGTTTACACAATCTTTATCTTTCTTATCATGACAATAAATTCATAAACCATAAGAGAACACATTAAAATTCTACCTAATAAAAGAAAAATATGCAAATTAACTATAACTCCATTACACCTACGAGCCAGGCCCAACAACCACACCCAACAACCAATCAGAGTGAGTATGCAAATAAACCCAACCAAGATGGCTACCAGGAGGGAGGCTTAGGTTTCTGGAATCAGAGGAAGCCAAGCTTTCCACACACCCTGAGGGGCCCAGGCCTCCACTCAAGGCCACAGAGTTTCAATTATAGAAGGTAAGCAAATCCAAACAGAAATGGCAGCAGCCAGGAAGTGAGCAGGAGGCTTGGCTCCACTCTAAGCTACAAAGTTTCAATTGTAGAAAGTAAATAAATTCCGGATACCAGGGCCTCCACTTGGGTTGCCAGGAAGTGTGGCTGATTTGTAAACCACCACAGGCCCCTCTCTCAGGCTGCCCCACTCCCAAAGAGAACCCCACACTGATACGGGACACCCTTCAGGGCAAACCAGCTGGCCCCCACCTATGCACCAGGACTCTATTCTATCTAATAAAAGAATAAAAGAGTAATATGCAGATTGTCCATCACTCCAACACACAATATGCCTGCCCCCATGTGGACAAAGAACCTGCCCCCATTTGGACAAAGATGGCCAGCAGGGAAGGGCAGTTGGGAGGCACCAGGCATGCAAGGGAGGACAGTTGAGAGGGACCAGGCCTACAAGGGAGGGCAGTTGGAGGCGATCAACCCTGCATGGAAGGGCAGTTTGGTGTGACCAGGCTGGCAGAGGAGGGAAGTTGGGGGCAAACAGGCTGTCAGGGGAGCAGTTAGACATCAATCAGGATAGCATGGGACTGGTTAGGGTGATCAGGCTGGCAGGCAGAAGCAGTTAAGGGAAATCAGGAAGGCAGGCAGTTGGGAGCCCACAGTCTTGGATTGTGAGAGGGATGTCTGACTGCCCATTTAGGCCTGATCCCGCCTGGCTGTAGGACATCCTTTGAGGGATCCCAGATTGGAGAGGGCGAAAGCTGGGCTGCGGGACATCCCCCCATGCACGAATTTTGTGCCTGGGCCTCTAGTGTTAAAATAATATGTGAGTCAACTTGGGAAATTTTGGGACATATCTTGAAAAAAGTTTACTTGATATTATCCAAGAGCCATTAACAAATGCATATCCTTATTAAAAAAAAGTGTAAATGACATTAACAGGTATTTACAAAAGAAAAAATGAAATGGACAATAAACATAAAAATAGTTAATAAGTGTTAGTTAAAATAAGAAATATAATTTCTTATCTGTCAAATTGGCAATGCTTCTCTTACATAATTATATCCACTGTTGGAGAAAGTTTGGGCATATGGGTGTTCTCATACACTGCTTGTGGGAGTATAAATGGCAAAATATTACTTGGGACTATGTTGCAATATTTTTAAAATTCCTTAAATTTTTAATGTTATTTGATCCAAGAATCCCACTGGGATCCCAGAGAAATAATCATGGATATGGGTAAATATTTAGCTATAATTAGTCTCATCTTAGCATTATAACTGCCAAAAATAAGAAGTAAAATAAATGTTGCAAAATGCCACCATCAGAACAATAATTGACAGTTGAAATTTAAAAAAATAAGCTAAGCAAAATAAGACAATCAGAGAAATATAAATATCACATGATCTCACTCATTTATGGAATATAATGAACAACATAAACTGATGAACAAAACCAGATCTAGAGACAGAGAAGCATTGATCATACTGTCAAACCTTAGAGGGAAGGTAGGGGAGGGTGGGGGTAAGGGGGAAAGATCAAATAAAGGTCTTGCATGCATGCATATAAGCCTAACTCAATGGATACAGACACCAGGGAAGTCAGTGTATGAGTGAGGGGGTGGGGGACAATGGGGGGGATAAAGACACACATGCAATACCTTAATCAATAAAGAAAAAAAACTTCAACATGCATTTTAAGTAAAGAGAAAATTCACAAGTATATGACCTTGATCAAGTATGTGACATTGATCTATATGTCTGTTTTTATGTTAGTACCATGCTGTTTTGATTACCATGACTTTGTAGTATAGTCTGATATCAGGTAATATGAATACTTCAACTTTATTCTTCTTTCTCAAGACTGCTGTAGATATTTGGAGTCTTGTGATTCCATATAAATTTTTGGAACATTTGTTTTAGTTCTGTGAAATACGCCATTAGTATCTTGATCAGAATTGTGTTGAATCTATAGATTGCTATCAGTAGTATGGACTTTTTTTTTTTCTTTCGAGAATGCTATCATCTCCTTTATTTTTATTTTTTAACTAATTCTGGTATCACATAATTGTCCTCATCCCCCATTCCCACCCCAATCCCCTCCCCCATATGTCCTCACTCCCCTGTTGTCCATGACCACTGGTTAGGCTTATATGCATGTACACAGTCCTTTGGTTGATCACCCCACTTCCCCCCACCCTCCCCTACCTTCCCTCTGATGTTTGAGAATCTGATTGATGCTTCCCTGTCTCCGGGTCTATTTTTGATCATCAGTTTATGTTGTTCATTATTTTCCCTAGATGCGTGAGATCATGTGATAAAGAAATACATTTGTAGGAACCGAAAATGAGACCAGCCATAATGGTTATGCTGAGAGGCAAATGAATCAGTCTGTAGTGAGTGTGGACATTTTAAATATATATATATATATTTAAATATATATATATATATATATATATATATATATATATATATATATATATATATATATTATTGTTAACAGAGAGGGAGAGAGAGAAACATCAATGAGAGAGAATCATTGATCAGTTGCTTCTTGTATGCCCCTACTGGTGATTGAGCCTGCAACCCAGGCATGTGCCTTGACTGGGAATCAAACCGTGACCTCCTGGTTCATAGGTTGATGCTCAACCACTGAGTCACACTGGATGGGCAGTGTGGACATTGAAATTATGTCAATTCTTCCTATCCTTAGCATAATATATGTTTCCACTTGTTTGTATCTTCTTCAAAGTTTTTTCTTCAGTGCTTTATAATTTTCTGAATACAAGTCTTTTACATCCCTGGTTACATTTATTCTTATGTATTCTATTTTATTTTTGATGCAATTAGAGGTAAGTGGATTAAAATAGCTGTGATACATTTACACAATGGAATACTACTCAGGTGTAAAAAAGAAGGAAATCTTACCTTTTGTGGCAGCATCGATGGTCCTGGAGAGTATTATGGTAAGTGAAATAAGCCAGTCAGAGAAAGGCAAATGCCACATGATTTCCCTTGTACATGGAATGTAATAAACAAAATAAACAAACAAAAACTAAAAAGGGCTCATAGATACAGAGAACAAACTGACAGCTGTCAGAAGGGATGAGAGTTTGGGGGGTGGCTGAAAAATTTGAAGGGATTAATAAAAGCAACAACAACAACAACAACTCATAGACAGACAACAGTATTCTAATTACCAGAGAGAATGGGGGGTGGGGAATTTAAGAGATGGTACCAGTGGATACAAAAGGGAGAATAAATGGTGACAGAAAAAGACTTTATTTGCGTGCTGAACACACAATACAATACACAAAGAATATATTGTAGAAGTGCACAGTTGATAACTATAAAATTTTATTAACCAATATCACCCCAATAAATTCAATAAAAAGTATAAAATATATGTAACATTATGATTCAAATTTCTTTTTAAGTACCTAAATTTTTGAATTTTTATAGTAAACATTCTAACTTTTATAACAAAAATTAAGAGTTGTAGCTGAGGCCGGTTTGGCTCAATGGTAGAGCGTCGGTCTGCGGACTGAAGGCTCCCAGGTTCGATTACGGTCAGGGGCATGTACCTTGGTTGCGGGCACATCCCACGTAGGGGGTGTGCAAGAGGCAGCTGGTCAATGCTCCTCTCTCATGGACGTTTCTAGCTCTCTATCTCTCTCCCTTTCTCTCTGTTAAAAATCAATAAAATATATTTTTTAAAAATTAAGAGTTGTGATAAAATGGGGTTTGTATTGATTTGTAAGGTCTCTTTCAGCCTAAACTTCAATAAAACAATTATATAATAAATAGAAAACAGATGCTGCAGATATTTCATAACTATAATTTTTAAAAAATGAGTATTCAGAAAATTAAAGTGAAAAAATCAAGTGTAATAGGAATAGTTATAGAAGTTTATGTCAAGAAGTTAAAGTAACAGACACTCAGAAGCACTAGGCATTTGCAAAATTTTGTTTTGTAATCCTTCATGAAATGAGAGTCTACATTAGTGGTGTTAGCCAAGACTTAATATTTGATTAATCATTTAATGTCAAAGGCTAGGGCTCACCAAGAGAGGCCAGCAATCATGAGACTGAGCAAAAAATGGGATCTGGCCTATGGCATAAGTTTAGGCAGTCCAGGGAGTCAAATCCAGATAGGTCAACTAGAACAGTATGGTGCAGATATAAATTCAGTTTATCCATCTTTTTATATATCCATGCTTTTTAGCTTCAGTGCTCTTGATTTCCCATTGAACTACAATTATCCTAGTTTTAATTCTAGTGCACTTGTCCAGAAAAATGTCAGAGGCATAAAGATGAATCATGTTTCTAATCTAGGCAGGAACAAAGGTGCTAGGATTATAATAATGTTTGGCTCCCTACCATCCCCTTTTACAGTGTTTCCTATTGAATGTGAGCAATTTTAAAATAAGAACTTATGACAAGCATGGATAACTTAAGCATTTTAAAAAACTGTATGTAAGCCAACCAAGACTTTAGAGTATTGAGCATAAATTGTTTCCTATAACTTACACTTAAAAATGACTGTTAAGAACAGACCCATCAAGAATATGGTTGTACAGTGTGTACCCTGCACAATGGGTACTAGCCAAAGTGGCACAAGTGGGGATTGAAATTCAATCTGTGGAGCAGGTCCTTGAATATCATAATTTCATTCAATGTCATACTAATATATAAAAACCCAGGGTCCGTAACGACCAACTGAAGGCTCGACCGAACACTGGCAGTCAGGGGTGATATTGGTTAATAAAATTTATAGCCACAGCAACCCAGCACTGATTGCCAAGGGGGCTGTGGATCAGGCCCAGAGAGAGGCCTGAAGAGAGAGACAGTATCTGATCTGCAGCCTCCGTGGCAGCTGTTGATCAGCCCTTGCCTCTCTCTTTCTCTCCGGGCTTCACTGGCAGCCACACTTCTGTTTCTCTCTGGGACTCTGCTGATCAGCCCAGCTTCTCTGATCAGGCCTGAAGATAGGCCTAGAGACATTGACTCACATAGAAACCAACCATACAGAACCAAATCTGGGTGAAATATGAGGAGTGGCTGCCTAGGAGGTGGAGCTTTTGATGCTGACTGGCATAGAAACCGACCAATCAGAACCAAATTGGTTGGCAGGGGAGGGCAGTTGAGGGCGAGATCAGGCCAAAAGGGGAGGACAGTTGGGGGGTGTAATCAGGCAGGCAAGGAAGGGCCATTGGGGGTGAGGTCAGGACAGCAGGGTAGGGCAATTAGCGGCAATCAGGTAGGCAGGCATGTGAGTGGTTAGGAGCCAGTGGTCCCAGATTGTGGGAGGGATGTCTGACTTCTGATTTAGGCCTGATTGGAGAGTGTGCAGGCTGGTCTGAGGGACACCCCCCCAACGCCCCCCCCGCCCCCAACTCCGTGCCCGAATTTCATGCACTGGGTCACTAGTTTTGTTATAATATGGACAAGATGTCAGAGGATTTTAAATCTTGTCATATTAATTAGCCTATGCTAATATTGATTTCTTTATACATCCTTTCTCTCAATGGTAGAACCTATCAATGGTGCTAAGTGAGGACCTACTATATATACTCTGCTTGTTAAACATTGTACATGAGGAGAGGCAACTTTTAAAAATGTGTCTACCCTGAATGGGTGCCTTTTTAAAATTTGTTTATAGAAACACTAGATACTAGTTGTGGCTCAGGTTAATAATCAATTAATCCAGCCGAAGCCGGTTTGGCTCAGTAGTAGAGCGTCGGTCTGCGGACTGAAAGGTCCCAGGTTTGATTCCGGTCAAGGACATGTACCTTGGTTGCGGGCACATCCAGGTGGGGGGTGTGCAAGAGGCAGCTGGTTGATGTTTCTCTCTCATCGACGTTTCTAGCTCTCTATCTCTCTCCCTTTCTCTCTGTTAAAAATCAATAAAATACAATATATATATATATATATATTTAAATCAATAATCAAAACTCTGTCATATATTTTTTTTCTTAATTTATTTTTTGATGTTAACAGTATTACAGCTGTCCCCCATTCCCACCCTTTGTTCCCTTTCACCCAGCCTCTGCCCCACTGTAGGTGTTTACCACACTATTCTCTGTATCCATGAGGTATGCATATACGCATATATGTTCTTTGCTTAATCTCTTCCTATCCCCATCCACACCTCTACCCTCTGAGATCTGTCATTCTGTTCCATGCATCTGTGCTTCTGGACCTATTTTGTTTGGCAATTTTTCTTATTCATTAGATTCCACATATAAGTGAAATCATGTGATATTTGTCTTTCTCTGACTGGCTTATTTTGCTAAGCAAAATAATCTCCAGATATATCCATGTTGTTGCAAAGGTTAAGATATCTTTTGTTTTCACAGCTGCATAGTGTGTCATTGTGTAAATGTATGAGAGTTTTTTATCCACTCATCTACTGATGGCCACTTGGACTGTTTTCAGATCTTAACTGTTGTAAATATTGATACTATGAACATAGGGGTACACATATTCTTTCTGATTGATGTTTCAGGATTCTTACGATACATTCTCAGAAGTGAGATGGCTGGGTCAAATGGCAGTTCCATTTTTAATTTTTTGAGGAAAGTTCATACTGTTTTCCAAAGTGGCTATACCAGTCATCATTCTCAACATCAGTGAACTAGCATGCCCTTTCATATTTGATGAGAATGGAACATTGTACAATGCATGATTCTATTTTAAATAAACCACTATTTCAATATTGATAGGATTTTAAAAATAATCATCATTCAAAATGCCCAGCAAACGACAAAAGACCGACAGGCTCTGAACTACAAATTATCTACTAAAAAGTTACCATTAGATATGGAAAATGGATTCATATGAAAAAGTAAATTAAAAAGAAAATTTACAAAGAGCAGTTGCTTAAATGGTATTTCTACAAAGGAAAAATTTAATGAAGCATCTCTCCTACACCTGTATAAAATATATTTTAAATGGGAATAATGTAGAAATATAGCTATAAATCTAAAACCTAAACGTAAGGCAAGCATTACAAATATATTTTGGAAAATTACTGCTATGACAGATATAATTAAAATAGTAAAAGTATTAACACTGAAATTTGAAACTATTCAATAGAGTAAGCCCCCAAATGTAGATTCAATATAGTTAATTATGAAACCTGTTCTTTAAAGCATATGTGAACTATCAGGTGTAAATATATTAACATGTCACTTTTTATGAGCAAAATAATTTTGCCTACTGACTACATTTAACATGTTACATTTTTCTGTATTTATTTTCTCTGTTTTTGTTTGTTAGTTTGTTTTTTAAGGGTAAGATAGCACTGAGGTCCTTGAATGAAAATTCACCATACCACTCAGCTGTATTCACATTTCTAGTGAAGAAGCTTATTTAACAATTTCTTAGATGTCTCTTGAGCTTAGTTGTAGTCAGAAAATGATGTATAATTAGCACTTCTATGTGGCATTAACAAACAATCTTGTTAGTTCATTACTTTTTAATATTTGCATTCATCTTCTGAAAGTAGATTAAGAGCAACTGTAATTTCCATACGCAAAATTCATTAACTACAAAGCTCAGAAAATGTTCACTTTAATCAAAACTGTACCACAATTCTGTAAATTCAATTTCTTTTCTTTCAAATTCCTCTTCAGTCTATTTAGATGTGGAACACTAGGGATTTTGGAAAATTTTATTTTAAATGAAAATAGGCATTTTAGTTTTGTCTATCATGCTCACTAATTAAAAAAAATACCCCAAATTAATACTTTTTCTTGTAACTGAGCCACATAAAAATATTATCTGTGATTTCCTCTTTTTATTGCTTTTCAAAAAATATTTTAAATATTTATTGTTGAGAGTATTACAGATGTTCCTCCCTTTCATTCCCCCCTCCCCATTACCCTCAGGTGACTGAGGAAGCTGAACCAGATCTATCTACTCTCCTCTATCCAGATACCATCCCATCCAGGTATTCACCACCCTATTGTCTGTGTCCATGGGTAGTGCATATATGCATACAAGTTCTTTGGTTAATCTCTTCCCTTCCCTCTGAGAATCATCAGTCTCTTCAATGTTTTCAAGCCTCTGGTTCTATTTTATTCAGCAATTTATTTTGACCATTAGATATCTTGTTTGTTTATTTTTAGATTCAATTGTTGATAGATGCATAATTTTGTCATTTTATTGTTTATATATATTTTTTATTTTTTTATTATTAAAGAAGACCCTTTAACATTTCAGGTAATACTGGTTTGGTAGTTAAGAACTCCTTTAGCTTTTTCTTGTCTGTAAAGATCTTGATCTGGCCTTCAATTCTAAAAGATAACTGCTGCGTAGAGAAATCTTGGTTCTCAGTCCTTGCCATTCATCACTTTGGATATTTCTTGCCACACCTTTCTGGTCTTCAAACTTTCTATTGAGGAATCACCTGATAGTCATGTGGAAAGACCCTTGTAGGTAACTAACTGGTTTCTCTTGCTGCTTTTAAGATTCTCTCCTTCTCTTTAACCATAGACATTTTAATTATGATGTGTCTTGGTGTAAGCCTCTTTGGGTTCCTCTTGTTTAGGACACTCTTTTCTTTTTGGACTTGTAAGTCTATTTCTTTCAGCTTTTTGGAGGAATTTTCTGTCATTATTTCTTCAAATAGGTTTTCAATATCTTGCTCTCTCTCTCTTCTCCTTCTGGCACCCCCATGATTGGAAAGTTGATATGCTTCAAGTTGTCACAGAAGCTCCTTATACTATTTTTATATTTTTGAAATCTTTTCCCTTTTTGCTGTTCTGATTGGGTGTTTTTTGCTTCCCCATATGCCAAATCACTGATTTGATTCTCAGCATCCTCTACTGTACTGTTAATTCCCTGTAAATTATTCTTCATTTCAGTTAGTATAGCCTTCATTTCTGACTGGTCCTTTTTCTTGTCTTTAATGTCCTAACTAATTTCCTTGAAATTCTCACAAAGTGCCTTGAAGCTCTCATTCGGTCCCTAAGCATCCTTATAATCATTGTTTTGAACTCTGTATTTAGTAGTTTATTTGTTTCCATTTAATTCAGTTATTTTTCTGAAGATTTTTTCTGATTTTTCACCTGTGAGATGTTTCTTTGTCTTCACATTTTGGTTGTTTCAATGTCTTAGGTACAGGTGCTCTGTCTCCTAGAATTGGTAGAGTGGTCTTGTGCAGTAGATATCCTGTGGAACCCAGTGGTTCAGCTTCCTCAGTCACCTGAGCTGGGAGTTCTAGGTGTGCCCCTCTGTAGGCTGTGTGTACTGTCTTGTTGTGGTTGAGTCTTGATTGCTATTTACATGATGAGAAGATTTTACCCTAAGTCAATTGGTTGAGAGGACCAATTACAACTACAGTGGAAGAGCTGCTATGTAAAAGACACCCCTATGGAGTAGGACTTGCTTCAGTGGGGCTTTAGTGCTCACTGAGTCTGCTCCTTGAGTGTGTTGCTTGTGGATGTGTAGAGCTGTAATCTTGCATGGTCTGAATCTGTCCATGGGTGCACAGCTCTGGTACCTCCAGGGAGGTGCAAAGTCAGCTACTGTCTGTGCCCTGCCTGTGGCCACCCAGCATGAGCCACAGAGCAGTCAGATGGCTCCTATTTGTGTTGATCTTGAAAGTGGCCAGGAAAGGCCAAGCTGTGACCAAAGGCAGGCTATTGCTAGTGCAAGGCCTGGAGTCACTCATCATGGAGCATGCTGAGGCCAGCTGCTGCTTATCTGAGAGATTTTAGAAAAGTCTAAAGCCTGAGCAAGGGCAGGCTAGTCACATGCAAATAGCTTGGGTGGAGCTGAAAATTGGTTATGGAAGGATATTAAGGAATCACCAGATCAGGGGCAACAGTGAGCCAGGCTGATGAAAACTCAGATATGGCCCCCACCAGTCAGTGCTGCAATGGAAGTGGTCTCGGTTTAGGAACATTGACTTTTGACAGGACTTTTGTCGGGAGAAGGCCACCCTTGAGTTCTTTCCTGGGTGCCACACAATCCAATTCCTCCTGATATGTCCCTGGATCCCCCAAGTCACTGTCCTGTGCTGGAGCTCAGAAGGAGCTGGTCTAAGAAGGTCCATGTGCCAACCCTTTAAGTGGAACTGCCTGGGACCCAGCAGCTTCCACATCACTCAGCCACAATCTCTGTTGGTTTTTACAGCCTGAAGTTACAGGGCCTTCTCTTCCCAGCATTGGAATCCTGTGCTGAGGGGTCTAGTGTGGGACTGGGATGCCTTGCTCTTCACAGGAGGCCTCTGCAACCCAGACATCCTTCTATATTAAAGAAATGCCACACATGGGTGTCAGACCAGCCCATTCCATGCTTCTGCCCCTCCTGCCAGTCTCAATGTGCTTTCTTTTTTACTTTTCTAGTTATAGGACTTCCATTCAGCCAGATTTCAAGTGCTTCTCAATAATGGTTATTCTTTATTTTAGTTGTAATTGTGGGAGGTGGCAAGTACCAGCATTTACTATGCAGCCATCTTGGTTCTCCAGTACTTGCTTCTATCACATATCCAGAGTTGAGAATTGGTGTTGTGGAAAAAAAATATTATCTTAACCACAGTGCCTGATACACACACACACACACACACACACACACACACACACACACACACACACATACTAGAGGCCTGGTACATGAAAATAGTGCATGGGGTGTCCCTCAGCCCAGCCTGTGCCCTCTCCAATCTGGAACTCCCTCAAGGGATGTTCAATCCTGGTGGGATCGGGTCTAAACGGGCAGTTGGACATCCCACTCACAATCCAGGATTGCTGGCTCCCAACTGCTCGCCTGCCTGCCTGCCTTCCTGTTTGCCCCTAACTGTTTCTGCTTGCCAGCCTGATCACCCCTAACCACTCCCATGCCAGCCTGATTTATGTCTAACTGCTCCCCTGCCAGCCTGTTTGGCCCCAACTTCCCTCCTCTGCTGGCCTGGTCACCCCTAACTGCCCTCCCTTACAGGCCTGGTGCATCTCCACTGCCCTCTCCTGCTGGCCATCTTGTGGTGGACATCTTGTGTCCACATGGGGGCAGGATCTTTAACCATATGGGGGCAGCCATCTTGTGTGTTGGAGTGATGGTCAATCTGCATATTACTCTTTTATTAGATAGGATAGAGGCCTGGTGCATGGGTAGGGGCCAGCTGGTTTTCCCTGAAGGGTGTCCCCTTGGGGCATGGGGTGGCCTGGACAAGGGGCCTGTGGTGGTTTGAAGGCCAGCCACACCCCTGAAAACCCAAGCAGATGTCCTGATATCTGGAATTTATTTACTTTCTACAATTGAAACTTTGTAGCTTGGAGCGAAGCTAAGCCCCCTGCTCGCTCTGTGGCTGCTGCCATTTCTGTTTGAATTTGTTTACCTTCTAGAATTGAAACTTTGTAGCCTTGATTGGAAGCCTAGGCCAGCCAGGGCAGGTGGAAAACTTGGCTTCCTCTGTTGCTGCGGCAACCCTAGCCTATTCTCTCCAGATTTGTGGCTGCCACCATTTTTCTTGGGATTTATCTTCTATAATTTAAACTTTGTATCCTTGATTGGAGGCCTAGGCTGGCCAGGGTGTGTGGAAAGCTTGGATTCCTCTATTGCCAGGGAAACCCAAGCCTCTCAACTGCTCTCTGTGGCTGCAGCCATCTTGGTTGGGGTTAATTTGCATACTTGCTCTGATTGGCTGGTGAGTGTGGCTGATGGGTGTAGTGGAGTGATGGTTAATTTGCATATTACTCTTTTATTAGGTAGGATATATATATATATTAATATATGTCCTCTCCTGAAAATGATTTAGAATTCTTCTTGTCCATCTGTGAGCATGTTTGTTCTTAAGCAAATTACCAAAAATGATTGTTATAATAAGTTTATATCTGTACTTAAATTTAATAGAGAATTGGAAAGATTTATTTAAATATGTTGTAGATGAGATAGAGTTTTGGGAAATGAAAATTATTTTGATGGTGTATGATATATAAAGGCTGATACCAAAAATAAAATAAATGCATTCTAAAACCTTTCAAATGGGGACTTTATTGTATGAATTGACACTTTATCATTATTAAAAATCATGATTACTAAAGCAAATTAATTATGTAATTTAATATTTACAATACAGGCTGACATATTACTAAACTTTTAAAATGTATGGAAGTTTATTGACATAATGAAAAACAAGTATGATGGAATAATTGTTAACGGTGTTCTATAAATAACATGTAATTATTTTCCTTAGACATTTTTATTTTTAATTTTTATTGTTTTAATAAAATAGAAAAAATGATCAAAACAAAAGCCACAGAGAGATTATTAGAGCTATGAGGGCTTTCACCCTTTCTGTTTGATTACAAGAATTGCTTAAATATGGAAAGGTATGCCCAACTGTGGCAAAGTTGTTTTTTTGTGAAGAAAAAAAAAAATTCCAGAGAGCCTCATGAAGAAAAACAAGTAAATAAATGATGGAAGATGTTGATTCAGCAACATAGAACTTTTCTCAGACAAAAAGACTTTTATTCAATGAGGCCAGTCTTTTCCAACAAATGGGGTTGATGAAACAGGTGTGAAAGGTTTAGGCCAAGAGAGAGAAGGGCCAGCAATGATGAGGATCAGTGGTGTTGTTTCTGCAACCAGTACAGGAGTTAGATCATGCAGTGAATATTATAGTGTAAATTGTTCCCCAGAGAGAAAAATGGCTATTGGAAATTATAACCCTGTTGCAGCTATTCTAGAGACTGACACCTTGGTAGCACATGCTTTATTCAAAAGTTGTTTGTATGAAGACAAAAGAAAACAAAAAGAAAGCCATGGATAAGAGGTAACTATGCAATTTATGGGAGGCTCACTATAGGGAAATTTTAGGACATTTTTATCACAAATACTCATTGATTGTATATAATCATCTCAATTATTTTCAAAATAAAAGATATCCATCAAATGCTTTTATATTATTAAACAATACTTATCTTATGTAATTATAATAAGCTGTTTTTTCTATCTTCATTTATAGCTGAAAATTATTTATTAAAACATAATTATATCTGAAAAATCCGGCTGTGCTTTTGAAAAAATCTATAAATATTAACTTATCAAATGTATAATATAAGTACAAGAAATGTCCATTAGATTTGCTATACTACACATTTTAAATAATTAAATAATACTTTAATACTTAAAGACTTAGAAAGAAGTTATTTGATGTCCAAGTACTCATACACAAAAATTCACATTGCAGTATTTTTATTGAAGCAAAAACTACTAAAACTACAAATGAGTAAATAAATTTATAGCTGTATTGTAGAATCCTATGAACAAGTGAAAGTTTAATTTGTGAACAGGATTCAGCTGATAAAAACAAAATACTGAGTGAGAAAAGCACATACGAGAAAAACTCATAGATTATAATTTTCTAGTTCTTATTAATCATCAACTATATATCTGGAACTATGATAAAGACTTTTAAATACAATATCTTACCCAATTATCATCTTTATTTACCCCCATTTTCAAATAATTAAATTGAGGTTCAGCAACTTGCCCAGGGTCACACAGCTATTAATTTTTGAGTCAGGGCTTACCCCCAGATCAGTATGAGTCCAAAATCTGAACACTTAACCACTCTCAAGCCAAAGCAATTACTGAAACCTATTGTTCCCAGCATTTATGACAGACTTTCCTGTTTGGGTCCCCTGCTCTCTCAGACCACAAGCCATAGTAACTATATTCATAATTTGATGAGACATATACAAATTAGACTTATAAAAGATAGCAGCAGACAACTTCTAAACTAGCTATTTTAGGTTCAGGAATAAATATTTGTGGCACAAGCAGTCCACACATACCTATGAAAACAGGCAAATGCGATGTACTACTCAGGATGAACTGTTTTCACAGAACACATTGTTAATGATGCCCTGCGGTGGGACAGTGCCAAGGCCCTTCCTGCACACAGTCTCTAGTATTGAATCAAGTACACCAACATCAGGATACATAGTCTATAAAATACCACATATAATATCTTCCTTGTATAAAATATGTATTTTTTGGAATGTACTTTGGTATATTGCCATTGGCTTACATTGAGGTAGTTTCTAAGAAATATTTATATGAAATTGATAATATGACTTCTTAAGTAATCATGACTTCACTACATTACAAATGTTAAGTGAACTGACTCTGGAACTAAACTGACTGTAAGAATCCAACTGTAACACTCATTAGTTTAATGCCATTGGTTAAGTTGTTTAACCTCTTCTTGATTTAGTTTTCTCATTTTTAAAATAGACTCATTCTCATAAAGGTTTTGTAAGAATTAAGTGAGTTAACACATACAAAGTGCCTAGACCAGCACGGAGCAGAAGGGAAGTACTACCTAATTGACAGCCGTTGTTTGTTGTGTCTATTAATATTGTGGTATTTGTTTTTGTTATTTTATACTAAGTGCCTTCTTTATGTAGGTATATTAACTGTCCTTAGGACAGAGAATAGCATTACATGTCACGAACAATTGGTCAATATCAGAAGTGACAGTTGAAATATTTACTAACAGTTGTGATATGGGCACTCAATCAATAAAATAGGAGATCAGCTATAAATATCCCCTATGGCAATCCTTGTGCCCACTAGTTGAATATCAGCCCTGGCTTACAGTCTGTGGGTACTGCATAATAGATGACTGTGTTGGTTGGAAAACTCATAAATATTTGTGCTCAACTATAGCAGGTATCTAGTTCTCAAGGGTAGGCATTTTTCTCATTTGTTTCTAGAATTATTATCCCTCCCCCCTTCTTTTTTTATTCTGTGTCTTTGCAAGTTTTTGTAACCATTCTGGGAAAAGGTGTCAGAATGGTTTAGTTATCCTACAGTATTTCAGATATATACAAAATTAAGGTGAAATAGACATGTAATAACCCAAACTTTTATGTATTTAGAGAGTAAAGATGAGATAGTTAAGCTGCATATTTAAAACTCATACCAAATTATTCAGTTCAAACAAAAATTGCTTATACAAAAAGTGTGTGTGTGTGTGTGTGTGTGTGTGTGTGTGTGCATAGTTTAAAAACAAAGTAAAGTAAAAGTGAGACAAAAATTCATAGAAAGAGAAAAAGAAAAAAAACTACAGAGGGAACTCCTACCATTGAGATTCTCTCAAACAAACAAACAAAAAAGAAACAAAACAAAACAAAAACAAAACAAGGAATATAATAAAATTGCTTTCCTTTAGTTAAAAGTTAGAAAATTGTATACAATGTAAAATAGAGAAATGGTGCTTGTGACCCTTTAAAATGAACTGGCTTTACCCAGCCAGTGTGGCTCAGTGATTGAGAGTCAAGCCATGAAGCAGGAAGTCCGGATTCTATTCCCAGTCAGGGCACATGTCTGGGTTGTAGAATCAATTCCCAGTAGGGGGCATGTGGGAGGCAGTCAATCAATTATTCTTCTCATCACTGATATTTACATCTCTCTCTCCCTCTCCCTTAGTCTCTCTGAAATCAGTAAAAAAACAACAACAAACAAACAAATAAATAAATAAATAAAAATAAATAATATTAACTGGATTTAAACTGGATTCAGGGGGCATTTCTGTGAATATGCTTTTTATGGAATTAGTTGTACTAAAGAATTACGTAATAGAGGTCGGGAAGCAGCCCAGTTTTCCAGCTTCTAGAGAAAAGAAATGCGGAGAAGAGAAAGGAATCTATTCACAAGTATTCAATAAAAGGCTCAATAGTGATTGAGAACACTCTCTATCACAAACATAGCCCAATATCCAAGTAGATAAATAAATAGCTCCATCATGATGACATACAAATATGAATTTGAATACATTAAAGCAAAATCCAATAATATAGAGCATATTTTTATACTATTCTCTTTGTAGAGTGACCAAATATTTATCTTTTCCAAAAAAAAGAGAGAAGAAAAAATAATAAATAATAAATTAAGAATGTGTTATTTTATTGAATAAACCATAT
Source organism: Pipistrellus hanaki (assembly GCF_964339955.1). Taxonomy (NCBI): domain Eukaryota; kingdom Metazoa; phylum Chordata; class Mammalia; order Chiroptera; family Vespertilionidae; genus Pipistrellus; species Pipistrellus hanaki. The sequence goes on along the minus strand of NC_140524.1, from coordinate 29,196,719 downwards.
GTATGGGTGGTTGTGTTTTGTTTTTTTCTTACATATTTCACAAGACACTTTAAAACTTACAATGTCAATTCTGAGTGTATGAGAAAGACATATAAGCAAAGAATCAGTCTGAGTTTCCATATCAGCTCTACCACTAACTGTAAGATCTTGGGTTACTCACTTCCTCTCTCCAAATGCCAGTCTTACTCTTTGATTTAGATCAGTGATATTCCAAATTGTTTTAGTTGAGACCCATAGTATGAATATGTTTAACAATATGTACTACTATATGTAATACTTTAAACAATAAAATAAAATTTAAAAAAAACACAAAAAACAATATGTATTGTATGAGACTCAGCATAATTTGAACATACCATAAGAGATGATCATCTGGATGATCTGCTCAGAGCTGATGCTCTCTGATTCAGATTAATTACACTGGTTTTGACACTGCAGGCATCTTTCATTATCTGAATCTGATCTCTTCTGATGCAGTAGAGAGTAAATTTTTAAAAAGCAGAAATGCTCTATTTCGGTTTTTCTTTTTTTTCTTTTTTTTTTTTTTGAGAAAAATAAAAATGTGCTCCCAGCTCATCTAGTAATACTATCCATTTCCTGGAAATATTCCTAAATTTCTATAAAATACCTATATAATAATCCTTCAAGGACCTGGGTATAAGATAAAATATTTAAAAGACCAGTTTTCCAATTAACTGACAATGATACTATTAGTGATTTTGTGCACTATTATTAGCATTATGCTGGAACAGCTCACAATGGCTTTGTTCAAAATAGCTGATTTTCTTAAATTCCAAGAAATACATGAGCTAGTTTTAAAACAATAGGTTGAAATAAGATATGGTGGGGGTATTTACACCACAGGAATAACTAAATGCTATACATAAAGGCTTTCTCTATCTCTCCTACCCCAGACCCACTTGTTAAATATTTACCAGACTATAACCTAAGAGCTAGAGAGAGGAAGCCTTGACTCAGTGGGTTAGATGGTGTTGCTTTTATCTGATTTTTATATATATAACAGTTTGGGTCATGTCTTTCTTCCAATAAAATAAATATCAACAGTTGCTGTTAGCTACCATTATAGGTGAAGCACTTCTTGTTATCTACCATTATAGGTACAATTATCTGTGATGAGTATCAGACTAAGAACTTTATGCAAACTTTCTATAATCTTTACAACAACTTTTGAATGTAGTCATACCCCCTTTACAAAACAGTACTTCTAGGCTTTGAAAGATTAAATACATTTGTAAAAAAGTGACATAGTTAGTAAATGTTGGAATTGGAATTTGACTCAGAATTGTATGATAGTACATATCATGTACTTTCAACTTTATCAAATCCTTATCTCCATCTGGTGAAATTCTATCAATATTTCAATGTCCTATTTTAGCAGGTCATTTTATATATATATATATATATATATATATATATATATATATATATATATATATGCCTAAGCAACCATTATGACAGGTCGGCTGAACCACCAATCACCTGGTCACAGTCACTATGATGTGCACTGACCACCAAAGGTCAGACACTAACCCAGGAGCTGCCCCCTGGTGGTCAGTGTGCTCCTATAGCCAACCTCCTGAGGTTCCTTCCCCGGGCCAGCTGGCCTCAGTTAGTCCTGATCACGACTGGGGAAGACTTCCCTCATTGGCCCCTATCACCAGTCAGGCTGAGGGACCCCACCCATGCATGAATTCATGCATCGGTCCTCTAGTATAATAATTAATAAATAATAATACAAAAATAAACTCTGTTTTCAGTACTCACAACTGTAAACTTACTTTTGCAATTGGCGTGCCATCCTTTTAACTCTCAGCACTATGTCTGATTTTCTCACATAATTTGGCAAATGGTTCCATGTATCCTACTTGTTTATGCTTCTTATGCCCTCTTCTGTGCTTAAGAACTTTTCATAAATAAATTGTAGAATGAATGAATATGCAAGGTAACTGCTAATGGACATGAGGTTTCTTTTTGGGGGCAATGCAAATGTTCTGGAATTAGTGGTGATAGTTGCACAATCTTGTGAATTAAAAATAACTGAATGAAACAGGTAAAAGAGGTTAACTTTATGGTATATAAATTATACCTCAATTTAGAATGTAAGATATAAAACAAAAAATACTATCAATATTTGGTTCATGCTGGAAACCAATCATTGTCATTAATAGAGAGATATGAACAAGGAATCTGGAAGGCTGGTCAACCTTAATTGCTCTGAAAGGTTGGAGCTAATCACTCATTGTTTAGTTGAAATATCAGTAGCCAAAGTAGCCTCCACCTGTTACTCTTATATAAATTCTTGCTGATTGGCTATTATTGGAATTTCCTGCCTAAAGGATATGGCTGTATCTCATAACCTTAATAAAAGGGGCTCCCGCCTAGCCCCCCGATATTCCCAAATTAATGCTTTTCTAGTCTCTTTCATTTGTGTGAGGCCTTCTCCAGAACCTGAACACTGAACAGGAACCGTGAACCACGTGGGACATTAAAGGGGCTCCCACAGGTTCAGCCTTATAAAATTGCCATTTTTGCCTATCAAAATGAGTGAATCAGCAATTTCATAGTTTACCGTAATTTAATATAAGTCCTTCCATAGTAATATGACACCAACAGGTATTTTTGTAAATAAAAATTCTAACTGCTATGATTTTTCAATTCTAAAATCCTATTGAAGAGAATAAAAGGAAATAATCTCATTTTCATTCTCCACCTACCTTTTTAAATCCTCCTTTTCTTAAGCTAGTGGATCTTTGCTGATTAATGTTGTGGGGTCGAACACTGGGTTCAAAATAAGACCACCAGAGGCTGATTAATTAATTTTTAAAAAGCAGGCAAGGATTTATTGAACTGGCCAGGACAGCCGCGAGAGCACCATACGCAGGTGGTCTCCACACGACTGCACCGTTTCAAGGGTAGGCAATTCCTTTTAAAGGTTTAAACCGCAAGAATTTTCCTTTTGTTCATAAATCCTAAAGACTAAATTCTAAAGACTGGGGACAGCCCGCAGGGTTGGTTCCCAGTCACGTCCTGCTGGACATTGGAATGTGGCCCTATCTTGCGATAGCGATAACACAGAAGCAGAGCTCAGCGGTTAGACTCTAAAGGTTCTCTACAGTTTCTGTCCCTGAAGCTACTGAGTCAGTGGGAATCAATCTCCTGTGGTCCTGGTCCCAGGCAAGGGAAAATTGCCTTAGCCTCCAGGTCTCCACCTGGAAGCTGAGGTAAGTATTCCGTGTTTAATCAGGCAGGAGCCAGACTTACCAGGGTTAAAATTCAAACAGCAGTTTTTACCAAAGTATGGTTGCCACTATATTTCAATTAATTCATGATTGATTATTGGAAAACTGAATTCTGGTCATCTCGAGACTCAGGTGGATGAAGGCTCTAATCTGTCAAACATTTAAGTTTCTCAGAAATTCTGTGGTGAGATTTTACTATTTTTACTGATAAAAATAGTAAATCAGCAATTACTATTTTTACTGATAAAAATAGTAAAATCACAATTTCTGGGTAGCAGTGGTCAAGTACTCTGATGCAGCCCTGAGAACAAAGTGGAGGCTGTTACGGTAGCATGTCTAGAAAATTTCAACAAAACTTCTATACCTTCAAGAAAGCAGCTGTCCTGGTTTAATCATAAGTAATGAACATGTTACTCAAAGAAAGATAAGAAAAATTTAAACAGCAAGAAATGGGAAAACAAAGACAGAGGAAAGAAAATTCCATAAGCTGATTTGGGACAGTGGACAGTCATTCACTGAAGGCACATTTACCTTGGAATCTTTCCATAGAGGAAATTACTTGAGACTTGACTTGGAATGGTGAACACATAATATAGTGCACAGATAATGTAATATAGAATTTTGTACCTGAAACCTGTATAATTTTGTTAACCAGTGTCACCCCAATAAAAATAAGAAATATTTGTTTTATTTCTTATCAGCTATGTGTTCCAGTTCATGTCTCAGGAACAGGGTGGTCATATTATCATTTACCTTCATTCATTGACAGAGTGTCAAGTATGAATGTTTAAGGGACCATTGACAGAAGAATCATTGACTGATATCATTGTATTTTTCATTATTTAGTAAAAAACAACAGAAGGAAATATTTGTAAAAGTACCTGAGGTGAAAAAGTTCAAAGAAGGTGTACTTCATCTTTGACCTGATACTCTTACTCTCTCTAGAATGTTCTCTAAATTCAAAGACTAGAACAGGAAGCATAATCTTCTGAATCCAGTTTGTTTTTATGTGGTTGCCTAAACTCAAGTATAAGTTGACTTACTGTTATGCAGATTTAAATATGCCCTTCATTTTATTTATTTATGTTTAATTTGTTTATTTTACAACTAGAAGCCCAGTGAACTAATTGGTGCATGAGTCGGGTCCCTAGGCCTTACCTGTGGGATAGGGCCAAAACTAGCTCTCTGACATCCCCCTAGGGGTCTCGGATTGCAAAAGGGTGCAGGCCAGGCCAAGGTACCCCATCAGTGCATGTTTGG